>NC_138033.1:44717101-45007078 GCF_964106645.2 Podarcis pityusensis
GTGGAGCATGCTAGTAGTGCTGCCCCTCACACATAGCAGAGGAGATTGGGAGTGTGGATTGCACGCAAATTTGTAGCTCTGAAACACACAACCCACAATATTTCCTCTATTTTTCTTCTCTTATCTTTTATTCACAAAATCATATAGAAAGACAAAACAACGGTGGTCATATTGCTTGTATATTGGGCTGTCATATTTCAAAAAGTGAAAATCCGGACAGAAAAGTTGTTGAGCTTCTTTAGGCAAAATTGTTGAACTTTTTTTGGGGGGGGGGTCAAAGTCGTTGAGGTTTTTTAAGTTTTGCACAAAGTTATTGAGTTTTTTAAATGGGAAATTGGCAAAACTGGCACTGCCATACTTACAGATTTTCCTGGACATTTGAACAATTTCCACCCAGACACTGCTGTTGACTTCAGTATTTCAAATATGTCCGGGGAATTCCGGACATATGGCAACCGAATTGGAAGGTGGCTCAGCTGTAGATCATAACCAGGCAGGACAAGGCAGAGAAGCCCAGATGTCCACATTCAGCCTCTATGCATAAGGTTCCCCATCAATAGAACCATAGATTTGGAGGGTTAGGAGGGACCCCAAGGGATAGCTAGTTCAACTGCCTAAAAAACACCTTGTCTTAGGACAGGCAGGCAGGGATAGCAGGGTCAAGGCTAACAATATACAACAGACTTCTAAGCTTTATATCATGAAGTGTTTCCAAATTACAGTTGATAGACTAGCCTTTGCTATCACATTTCTAGGCCTGAATGGTTATGAAATATTAAGAAAGGGTAGAAGAAACTTTACAACCTGTCCTCTTTGAAAACCAAAGATACCTTGCCGACAATTTGAATAAAACATTTGTAGGTGCTGCAAGGGAAATTCTCAGTGGAATGCGAATCAGCCTTTCAACAAACATTAATGGAGGAAAAGTGAGACTGAGATTATTATGAAGTGCTAAAAGCACTGCCTGGCAGTTTAGATAAACAAAAATTAGAGCCCCCACAAATAACAGCTGAGAAGACTGACATTTCCTATGCTTTTAGGAGATGCTAAATTAAGAAGGCAAAATCCTAAGCAAGAGGAATCAACTAAGGATGTGTCATAGAAAGGCAAGGTTTTCTGTTTTCTCTTGAAGTGTTTGAAGATAATCAAGACAAATTTGTTCACAGTTGTTTTCAACACTGAGTGCAAATCAGAAACCAGAGCTATGTGAATGAACTCATGGGGCACATCTACACTGAAACTGGTTTGATTGTATTTTCCCTATGGAAACTCAAATGAGAATTACAGGTTTATGTTGGTGGTGAAGAATTATTTGTAGAGTATTAACCTTTTTCACAGAATTGCAGTTTCCAGGGATCCTTGGCTGAGAGCCATAGAAGTAGGGTTGCAATCTTAAGTCCCTAAGGAGCTTTCCAAGTAAGCATTTCTAAGGATGGCACTTGGAAGTCAGTTTTACTGCAGGGTTAGGGTTGGTTTTCAGCTGCTGTGCCAGATGCTTGGGTCTCCCAACCCTCATGGGCCGTTTTGACAGTTAGGCAAGGCCACCCAACTGTCAATCACTTGATGCTGCCAGGTGAAGTAGTTTGCATTCAGCTAACTTCTACTCAAAGTAAACCATTTAGCATTGCCATGTTCATTAACTTCAATGGGTCTGCTCTGAGTAGGAGTAACATTGAATTCCACTTGGTGTTTTCAGCTAATCACTGGAGCTTCCAAATCCCTGTGCTTTTGCAAGTACCAGTGGCCATGGTGGTGCTTGCAAACAGACTGTGTTTTGCATGTGTCCCCAATCAGCTAATAAGTGGTGCCTAGAGATCCTGCTTTTGGCAGGGAGCTGCCTCTGTATCTGCCCAGCATCTGATGTCCCATATTTAGATGAAATGGTCCTATGGGCCAAAGAAGGAAGACTTCCACTTTGCTATATGGGGAAGTTTTTAATGTTTTATATTTTACTATGTTATACAGGCTGCAAGCCACCCAGAGTGGCTGGAGAAACCCAGCCAGATGGGTGGGGTATAAATATTATTATTATTATTATTATTATTATTCAGGTTGGAGGCTTTCAACTGTTGTTTTATTGCTCCCATGTAGATGTGGTTAAAGTCAGGATATGAAACAAGTTTGAGAGTACAGTGGTACCTTGGGCTTACAAACTTAATCCATTCTGGAAGTGCATTCTTAAACCAAAGCGTTCTTAAACCAAGGTGTACTTTCCCATAGCAGTGGGGGACTCTATTTACAAATGGAACACACTCAACAGGAAGCGAAACATGGTCTGCTTCCAAGACAAAGTTCACAAACCAAAACACCTACTTGCAGAGTTATTAATCCAAGTTGTTCGTAAACTAAGCTGTTCTTAAACCAAGGTACCACTGTAGTTTAAATGAGGGCTGTCAGATGATCCATGAAAGCACAGTTGATTATTCTTAATTTCTACACTACTAATTAAATAATTAAATGTATTTTTTTGCATATGCGGAAAAGCAAGAGATCTAAAGAAAAAAATGCTTTTTTAAAATTAACCAGGCATCAACTGAAGAACTGTCCTCCCTTCTCTCTCACAGAGATGGCCTCATTAAAGATGGAACTTGCTATAGGTATGATTTTTTATAAGTACTTGTAATAAGCATAGTTTCAGGGTTTATTGGGGGAGAGGGGGGAATTGTAGAATCTGGTGACCCGCTCATTTGGCAGGGGCATTTGTTGAACTTTACAGTCAGTCAAAACATTTTTAATCAATTAACCTTGCCAACAGGGCCATCTTAAGCATATCGTGGTGCAAAGATCCCTCTGGCGCGCCCCCTCCCCATTTCCCAGAGTTGCCGACCTTTTTAAAGGAGGACAGTGCTCTGCCAGCGACGCAACCAGCTTTGCGAGGCTAGAGGAGGCGAGCAGCGGCTGAAGGGCAGCTCCTCCAGCGGGGGAGAGGCGGAGGCTGGACGCAGCGGCTCTCGGCTCAGCTGGCTGCTTTGTGCCGCAGTGGCCACGGCAGGTGGAGGCTCCAGGCGCAGTGCTGCTTCAGCATGGCATGGCGAAGGCAGGTGAGGACGGCGAGCTGATGCCAGGAGGTGCCGCATCCAGCCTCCGCCTCTTCCCTGGCGTCCTCCAGAACATGGTGCCCTGCGCCACTAGCCTGTATGGGTAAGACGCCCCTGCTTGCCAATGTTTTAAGAGATGCTTAAAAAGCTTGATCTTCCTGAATTCTGCAATAAAGTGATATAGCCCACACTTCCTGGAATGGTGTGCAAACCTTAGCGTATGTATCCACAAGCTTTTGCAATCCCCAAATGCTCTGATGTAGCTGTCAGCTCAAAATAAAAATAAAAGTGTGCTTGAAACACTTATTTTGAAGAAAAAAGTACTTTTAGAAATGTGTGGTTTGAGATGTAACACATTTTAAAATATGCATTTAAAGACATACTTCAGTTTCAAATATGGGTTATTTTTTATTTTTGTTTTAGAGTTGATTAATGTGGAAACAGGACAGAACAGACTTACAGGTGAGCACACATGAAAGTGGCCTGAAGCCAAATTAGACTGAGTCACCCCACCCTACAGTTGCCTAAATTTTTCAGCCATATTTTAAATTTGTAACTTGGACACCAGACTATCATTTTTTTAGTGCTGCATGGGGAAGGCATGGAACATCCGTTCATCAAATGTCTGGTCAGGTGCTCCCTGGGAGGGAGTGGGGAAGGTTTGGTGTGGAAGTCACTGCCATGCATATGCATTAGCCAAGCCAGTTGGTGGACATGCCAGCCTCCCTGCCAGCTCCAGCTTCCCATTTCCATCCCACTAAGCATCAGGCGACTCAGCTGTTGGGATATCAGGTGAGCACCACTGCCCCACCACAGCATCCATTGCTCTCTGGGATGTTTCTGACCCACAAGAAGAGTTGTGTGTATATATCACTTAATATTATGAAAATCAATAAACAATAAAAACATGAGAATATTCAATAAAACATCCTAAAAACCAGATAAAACTGAGAGAAAAGCAAAACACCACTGTATTTCACAAGCAAAGCTGATAAAACAAATAAGGTATTTGCAACACCAAGAGAAAGAAGACATGCTCTGGGTGAAGCCACTTCAGCCCTGGTCCAAGACCTTTGTTATTTGAGATGAAGCACAAGATGGCAGCCTCTCCCATTCCATGGACAAAAGGCAACTGTATTAGCAGTTGAAACTTATTCTGCTGGCAATGGGACAGCATCCTCCACTGCATCTGAGGTCAGCAGGTGGGCTTGTGGTGCAAGGCACACACAATGACCTGTTTGATCCCCACCTGGCAGCATTTGCCTCCTACAGTGGGTGCCTCACTCTGACTTATAGTAGGGCTGGGCCTGGACCACTTCATGAAAAATTAAGTCTCTGACATCCTAGCATCCATTCTTCTCTGTAGCAGAAGGGAGGGTAAACTTACTTCTGCTATGCAGAGGGAATTAATTGCATTCTTCTGCTTTGGTTCCACAAACTTGTGTAAAAGCAAGATTCGAGATTTCATGGCACAGAATTAATGTAATTTACTGGTCATGCAGCTGCACAGTAAAGGCCTGGAATTCTTGTCCATTAAAAGGTTGATAACCCTCCTAGGAACTCATGGTGGGGGGTTTTAAAGCAGTGAAAGTTTGAAATGTGGCAGGGGATTCTGGACTTTGAAAGCCAACCTGCCGTACTCTGAACAGGTGACTGTCTTCTCTCTGGGATAACTGAAGCAACACATGATCAGTGAGTGACAGCAATTAAGCATTCCCTTTTTGCAAAAGCTATTATTTGGCATTCATTTTATGTCTTTTGCAATCTTGTGTGACAGATCCCAGCTTGATGTCTACATGCCAATCACTCCTTCTCTTTAATTAGGTTTGCATACAAACCAAGCAAACTTGAGGAGAACCTTCCTTGCATTTATGAATTCTTGAGGTGTATAAAATGTTTACATCACATTTATTGATATAGCTCTGCTGGGTATACTTAAAGTAATGCTCAATTTCCTCCTCTTTAGTGCAGAAATAATAGACCTGATCACAGCTGAGAGCTTCATCGGCTGTTATGGGATAAGGTGAGATATTTATTTGTGCCTGGAGACCTTTGGAGGTCTTGTGAGACAGTGCAACCAGCTTTTGTTTTGTGTTTGAAGAGAATTTTAAAATATTTTCTCAGAATGAAGAATGTTTTCTCAGTAAATATTTCCCTAATGATATGGCACCAAACACTGAAGTGGATATATATATAAAAAGCAGATTCCTCAAAAAGAAACAGGTGCATGGGCCAAGAATTAGTAGTTTTAGAGGTGAGCAAACCATCTTAATGGAACAATCTCTTGACTGCATGAGGGATCTTCTCTGTTCAAATGGTCTACCACCATAACTTTGACTATGGGTCATATTGGCTGGAGCTGATGGAATCTGGAATCCGAATAGTTGGTTCGCTATCTCTATCCATAATGACTTCCTCATTTGCTTGGGGTGTTTATGCATATGTGAACTAACTTGTCAACTTTACTGAAAAATAGATGGGGAGGCCCTTGCGATCCACCAGAGCATGCATGAGACACTGGATCGGTGTGTTCATGTATGCCAGGAATTCCAGGAACTTGATCTATAAATAATGCAGGCTGAAGAAAGGTAACAGTAACAGAAAAGAATAAGCATATGCCACAACAGTTCCTGTGATTAGTTAGCAGTAGGGTGCCTCGGGACTGTGCCTGGCAGGAAGGGCTGCAGCTCAACAGTAGAGCATCTGCTTTGAATGAAGAAGGTCCAGATTCAAACTCAGCATTGGGCTGAGAAATATTCCCTGTCTGAAACACCAGAGAACTACTACCATTCATTGTAGACAACACTGGACTAGATGGATCAGTGGTCTGAGTTGGAATAAGGCACCATCCTATGGTTCTAAATGCCAGGTACTGGCCTGCTGCTGTCCTTAGCCAGACAATCCCATCTGCTCTTCCAAGCAACAGACAGTTAGAAAGAAATCACTGTGGATTGTGCATGACCACCCCCTGTCTCATCTGCACGGAAGTAGGAAAGTACATGGTATTTGCTCCATAGAATGGATTCTTAAGGCCCTCTTCTTGCATCAAAGCGGAAATCATTTGCCCCTCATGTATGGATCTGTCAATTTCAGAAAGTTATATTCGACCATTGAAATTAGCGAGCCTTAGCTAGTCATGTCCATTAATTTCAGTGAGTCTCCTTTAAATAGGACTTGGTTTATCACAGTTTCTCATTTTTCCAGTTTACAATTATTTTTATTTACATTCAGTTACATTCAGTTTACAATTATTTTTATTTTTTAAAAGCCCTCATGAAAATTTAGGAGCATTTCAGTGCATGTTTATTCTTATTTACACATTCTTGTTTGCAATTTTGCCATATATGCAAATCACTACAAGGGATTTTTACTAATATAATGCATTTTATAAGTTATTTTCACAAACACACTGCATTTTTATGCACATTTCCATTCAGCACACATATTTCCTACACCTTATTTGGAGAAGTGCAAATTTTGAAGAGTGTCTCTCTTTCACTTTGACTATTGTTTCTGAAAGTGCAAATTAGGTTGGTTTGCAATTAACATTAAAACTGAAGCAAATTTCCTTTCCTGCTTGTCAGGCCTTGTGCCAGAAGCAGAAGAAAATCAAAAGACTGGTGATGTTCAGAGATTTGAAACCAATAGAAAAAAGAATATATCGTGTAATCTCCTGAGAAGTTTCCACCTGATGAGCCATGGAACTGAAAAATCTCCCAATGAAGTTTCCCAGAATCATTTCCTTTGATTGTATTCCAGTTTTAATTAGGTTCTTAGCATATGCATGCAATGCACTTGAAGGCAGGTCATGGCAGGAGACAGGTTTTAAACAAAAGGAACTCGGAGATCAACAGTGAACACAGCTATTATTCTTTGGCAGGAGGTTTATCCTTTCTTCTCTCCCTTTTGTCTTTGTTTCACCCCTTAGCAAGTAACAAAGGAAAGTGGGTGAGAGAGAAAGAGAGAGTGAAAGAGAGAAATAGTGTTGATGGAGATGCTTCATAAGTGACACAGTTGCTGGGGATTTAGGATTAAGCCATGAATTTACATAATGTCAGATAGTTACAACAAATGGAGGCAGATTAAATTCTGAACTCAAAAAAGCTACCCCAAAGTTGTTGTGATTCAGCTTCTGAAATGAACATCATGGCTGTATTATAACAGATTTGGAATGTGTTGTTGTTGCTGTTGTTGTAACTCGCTCGTCAGCAACACAGATAGTAGAGTGGGTTACAAAAGAAAAACAAGCAACTAAATCATCAAGTAACAATGATGCATACAAAAATACACCACCAAACAAATACAATTTCTAAAATACATCAGACTTAACATTTCTCAAGTTAGAAAACTTTAAATACCTGGGCAAAGAAAAGTAAAGTATATCAACCTGGTACAAAAATAACACAATCAGTGCTGGTCATACCTGAAAGATAGGCAGGGGTGACTTTTGCTCTGTGGACAGAATCAGGCCTGCCAGGGGTGCTAATGTGGCCTTTGAAGCCATTTTCCCTCAGCATCATCCACCTGCCCAACATCTGACATCACACTGGAACAACTGGGAACATTAGAGTGCAAACAAGGCTTGTATTCACCATATTTTGAAATTGGGGGGAAAAAAACCTCTCTGGGACCAGCTCCTCTTGGAAACGTCTGATCATATATATTTAGAGGTCAATAAATCTAAGCAGATAATATAACAGTTGATAAATCCAGCTAAAATCCTCAAAAACAATTAAGAAAAACTTACTTATATGAGAAGCAATTATTATTTTTTAAAAAACACATTAAGATCGTTAAAACTTTTAAAATAAATATAGGTAACTAAATTGTATGAGCTGCATCCACTCTTAAGTTCTATGCAGGATAGACCCATTTAAATTAATGAAGCTATGTTGGTCATGTCCATTAACTCCAACGGGTCTCCTTTGTGCATTGGATACTGTCAACCTACATATTAGTATTGGGAGGATACTGAATAATATCTAAGGTCTATTATTGGATATCTGCAAGGTGATATTGTAATCGTGTGGGGAGAAGGAAGCTATGTATTTTTAAGAGCATTTGTTGTACATGGTTATTGCTATATACAGGAACAGAGACTTTATTTTTAAGCAAAAGGATTTGTGCCTTTGGCATGCATTGCCACTTCTAGGGGCCCACTGACTTCCTTATCACAATCATCACTGAAGATGCAGTGCTGGTAAGTGGGCTGGAGGTAGAAGTGCTTCTGAGACACAATCCCAAGGAATCTCAAACATGGTGGGCAAACAGTCTCCCTGCTTTCCCTAAATAATGCACCTGCTCTGGCTGATTCCTGCTACCTGTGTCAGAAAACAGGCTCTCCCTCTAGAGCAACCCTAGTATTTCTAGCTAAGAAGTTTCCAGGTGCTCAGTTAGGCTGCCAATTGGACAATTATTCTTCCAATATAGGTTTTCCTCATTAATTTGCAACCCAATTTCCCAGGTGCTGTGAAGAAGGCTTTCCAAACACACCCTGACAGAATAATGCTTAAACACTTGGCAAATTTAGGAAAGACAAATTGCCCCCTCCCCCTTTTCACTTCAGAGCCCAGTATATTATGCAAGGAAACCTACCCATGTTACTCCACACTGCTTCACTGCCATTTGAGTAGGCTTCTGCCATACAAGATACTTGGCAGTATCACAGTTGGCAAGGTAATCTTATATTATTGAGACATCCGTCTTCCAACTAATCGTAACCCCTTCTTCTCAATAAGCACAAATTTGAGGCTGGGGCTTGGTTTAAGGAAAATACATCTCTATAGTTCCTAGTCTGCTCTAGCATATGACTTTGTTGCAAAACACTGTTGGATCTCTGTTTTTCCCAGGCTTAATGGCAACAACTTATTTGGCTTGCTGTGAAGGAGTTGAAGCCCATAGGATTAGATTTAAGGGTCCCTCTGCTGGTGAAAAACTACAGCAGTAATTGTTCCATCAGGAATCCCTCCAACTTGGGTCACATCCACACTGCAAATTTAAATTACAATTAACACACATTTAAAACACATGACTCCCCCCAAATAATTCTGGGAACTGTGGCTTATCCTTCGTAGAACTACAATCCCCAGCACACTTAACAAGCTACCATTTCCATATTTCATCTCTCTGTGTGTGTATGTTTAGAGAGAGGGGGGTAGGCAGCCTGGGTGGCAGAGTAGCTAGCTAGTGCTTACCATCAAGGGTGCCAACTTGAATAAAATATAGGAGGGGGGATAAGCCCTGCTTCACATATTTGACTACAAGATATGGCACACACACCATTTGAATGGCAATACCCATCAACTTGGTGGGGAGACCCCTCAAATCTTTTATTGGGTGGTCCAAAGGGACCTCGGACCTTAGGAGTTGGCTCCCAGGCAACCCTTTCACTTTCCGCAGCAGCACTTTGGCTTTGCTGTGCTTCTTCAGGAAAGCTGTTTTCTCCAGGGGCATTCATGAACTCAGACATCCACCCACACCTCCATGCGGTGTTTTCATGTTCTCATCACTTGCTGCATTTGCTTACAAAGCTCAGTGGTGCTCATTAACATTCACTGGATCTTTCTTCATGTTCCATACTGCTGCCTACAATTAGTGCATGCAATAACGTGGAATGTACAGGAGGTGTCATTCTGTTCAAACAGACGATTGGGAGACAAGGGACATTTCAAGGGAAAATTTAGTTGCCATGCCTTAATTTGAATACTAATTCTTTATGCAGATGGAACCAAGTTATTTCATTTCATTTCAATGAAAGATGATGTACAAGTGAATATGAAGAGTGTCCTGCTTAACCTTCTGATATTTTGAAATCAAGAGCACCAAGCTCTTGGGGTATAGGGCATGAACTATCAGTTCATGAATCCAGTCTACCATAGTTTGGGTTGAATTGAGATTTAGTTTTAGGTTACAATCCTAAGGCCATTTAGGAAGGTGCCTTCTACTGAGCCAGACTATCGGTCAATCAGTGGTCCAACACTATTGTCTACACTCACTGATAGTGGTTGAAGACTGAACCCAGGACCTTCCAGATTCTCTACCACTTAACTAAATTTAAACAGATTTACATCTCTGTACACATAGTTAGGATTTTACTGTAAGACTCAAATCAGACTTTTAAGATCACTTGGAAAGCTCTCTGCACTGACCCATGTAGCCTGCAAAATATTAATCTATATTGCTGCTGCTTTTAATTTGTAGATTAGAGTTGCAACATCAGTGCTATACAGCAAATGGTATGTTAGTGATTGTGAGCAAATCCATCCATGTAGATTCATTATCTTGCATGACAGTGAAAACCATGCATGTGAATCATGTACCAAAGTCATGAAATGGGTGACCAATGCAATAAAAATAGGCTAATGGGGATGCGTTCGAAATGGCTGTGACACAATGCTTTAGGAGAAATTCATTTGTAACTGCAGACTAGGTGTAGGGAGCCTGTGGCTCTCCAGATGTGGTTGGACTCCAGCTCCCATCAGCTCCAGCCAGCAGGGCCAGTGATTCAGGATAATGGGAGCTGCAGTCCAGCAATATATGGAGGGTCACGGGTCTCCACTCTTGACCTTGTCCCTATCCATTTTTCCCACAATGCAGGGGATTTTTTTAATCCCCCCCTGCTCAGCCCTGGACTCTCCAGATGACCTCCAGAGTGGATGCTATCAAGAGCAAAGCAGCATTTTTCATCAGTATTGGGTTGTATGTACAAATATCACGAGACCTTATATATTGTGATAGCCTTATCTAAGGATATTTGAGTTCATTATCTGCAATTTCCAGTGCAACAGCGCTGGTCTGTATTTATTGGAAAGCCTTTTGGAACATAGATGATAGCTGGAAAAACAAAATATGTGAGGCAGCAATGGTGTGGCAATTTTTCACACTTTTCTGAATGTTGCGATGCAGTTCTTGAATTAAAACCATGTGTCCAAAAATGCATTTGGGGGAAGGGTTTACATATATCTTTAAGTGCATTTCTTATTTAGTGTTTTTGTTTAAATAATAGTAATTTGGGATAGAAATTAGACAAAAGTGACTTATGAGTAAGGATGGGGCATAATTTTAGTTCAGTTTATATTTAAAGCAAAACCTACCTAGTCCACACTTCCCAAAACAATATGTGAGCCAAAAAGCAGCCATCCTTTGAAATTCACACTTCTCTGAATTTTGCAGTGAAGGTCTCCAGCCAAGAAATGTGTACAAAAATGCATACACTAGGGTAAAATGTGCATTAAAATACATATGTATGTTAGAGAAAACAGCATTCAATGTGCATTATTTTAAGCAAAACTTATATTAGGAAAAGTGATACTAAAATGATAATCAATTTTCATGAGGACTTTTTAAAATGCAAAGTGATGTAGAAATGTGGATAACTGAATTTAAGTTTGGGGTGGGGAGTGAGAAACTGAGAGAAAACAAAATTCACAGATTCCCCACTCCTATTTATGAGTTTGGTAAAGGACCCCTGACCATTAGGTCCAGTCGCGGACGACTCTGGGGTTGTGGCGTTCATCTTGCTTTATTGGCCGAGGGAGCCGGCGTACAGCTTCTGGGTCATGTGGCCAGCATGACTAAGCTGCTTCTGGCGAACCAGAGCAGCGCACGGAAACGCCGTTTACCTTCCCCCCGGAGCGGTACCTATTTATCTACTTGCACTTTGACGTGCTTTTGGCAGGAGCAGGGACCGAGCAATGGGAGCTCACCCCGTTGCGGGGATCCGAACCACCGACCTTCTGATCGGCAAGTCCTAGGCTCTGTGGTTTAACCCGCAGCGCCACCCGTGTCCCATTTATGAGTTAATACATACTAAATGACCCAGACCAGAAATAAACTGCTCCATCCACCCCTAGTCTTACTCAACTGCATCCAATGCTAGTCCTACTCGGAGTAGATTCAACACATTCAACTTCAGTTCATTAATTTCAACAGGACTGCTCTCAGTAGGACTAGCATTGGATACCCAGACTGGAAACCTCTAAGTGAAATTTGACAACCACTTGACTTTCATATGTTGGTGCCACATTCAAATGAGAAAGCAGAAACTTGAAATCCCTTCAAACATGTTGTCCCATGTGACATTAAATCTTTTATCTCTATGTTAGCATATGCTCTCTCATATTCAAATTATGAGAGATTCCTCTTTGAAAGGAAAATTAAAAGTGAGTTTCTGAAATTTATCGAAGGAAGGGGATACAGCGACAAGAGTCCCTCACAGAGTCATTATGTTTATATTATTTTGCATTCTCATTACAATCACTGTCAAAATAATAGGTTTTTGCATTTGTGTTATGTTCTCATTACAACCTTGAATGAGGCATCAGAATGTTAATGTCTCATATATTCAAAGAATTAGAGCAGCCTGCTGCTTCGCGTTGACCTTTTCAGTATTCTGTAAATGGAGGCTGCTATCCTCCCCCATCCCACTCCAATTCTATATTTACAACTACTCTTTTCACCTTCATTAATTGGTGGGGAAGAGAAAAGGACCAGCCAATGAAAGCACTATATTCAGTAAAGGTCAGACCAGCACAATGCAATCAGTGTTATTGCAAATAATAACCCCACCCAATAATTTTGTTTTGGTTATGAACATTTGTCAAGTTAATAAAAGCAATATTGATGCAATAATTTTGATACACAATTATAAAACAACAAAAAACTAATGTCGTACAAAATC
Organism: Podarcis pityusensis; assembly: GCF_964106645.2. Taxonomy (NCBI): domain Eukaryota; kingdom Metazoa; phylum Chordata; class Lepidosauria; order Squamata; family Lacertidae; genus Podarcis; species Podarcis pityusensis. The sequence goes on from NC_138033.1 coordinate 44,729,819, forward strand.
TCTCCCCCCCCCCCCATACACACATCCTTTTTAATTGTACTCTTTATCATGGTGTCAGGATCAGATGGAATTAAACACTGATATAAAATTAATTGACTATAATTATACATATGTGTAAAAGTGTCTGCTTTCTTTCCCCTATTTCTGATTTTCCATTTTTGTGTGGATATGTGTCTGTGCAAAGGTTTGAATCCCAATTTAATCTCCAATGGTCCACTTGGATGCTGGACAGTCCCATCCTAGTTCTTGCAGCCATGAGACAGCCTATTAAAAAAGGAGCCTTAATAAACCTTCCATGGTCCATTATGGGGTACAATCAGCTGGACTGGTATTAGGAATTGCTGAGTACCGCACATAAAACAATGAACAGTGTTTCCTAACACCTTTGTGGTCTTCAGCAGCTTCTCACAAAGTCCTGATCATCACAACAGGTGGTCAGCTAAGCCATTACAGCATCTCAGTGAAGAAGCTTCAAGACTACTTCCAACCAGATTGGCCAGAACAGAGTATAGAAGGGGTTCTTTTTTTCAGTGGAAATGACCTCTGTCCCTGTTTTAAGCTAGATTTAGCATATCTCTCTGGAATGTGTCTCCTCCCTGTTCCTTTCATTCTGCAAAGGACATTTCTGCTCCCTCTTGGGAGGGCCTGATCTGCTCATAACCATACTCCTACCTTAAAGGATAGACAGAACACTGAACAGGAATACTGAGCAATAGGATGGAGAAAATGTGTATGTCTCTTTCCATCCCTTCACCAGTGACAATACATACTTTGTATCTTATCAGTTATTTTCTCATGCCTTTTAAAAAATCAGGTTTATAAAATACAGATCTAAGGATACATTTAAGCAGCACACTTTATATACAAACACCAAAACGTAACAGACATTCACATCTTACTATAGGTCTAAAAGACTGAATTTCCAGTCAACTTCTTTGTCATTTTTTATAAAGACTTAATTACTGTGTCACGGTTTTGCTTATCAGAAAGCACTGAAAGCTTTAATTACTTTGTACTTCGGTTGGTTTTGAATGCATGCAAAATTTAACTGTTTCCCCAGAAGCAAATAAAGTCCACATTTATTATGTTACATAAAAGTTATGGAATGATTTAGAATAATTAAGTTAAAGGCTGCCTCATTCGGGGTTCCACTTATTTAAATGGTGCATAAAATTAATTTCAGAAATTTAATTCTTATTAAACTTGAGTATTAGGCAGAAGAAGAGCCGTGTGTGTGTGTGTGTGTGTGTGAGAGAGAGAGAGAGAGAGAGAGAGAGAGAGCATCTCATCCTTTGTTCTCTGTTTCATGTGATTCTTAATTATTACTCAGGAACACCTATTTCTCTTGCTAGTCCACCCTACTTAGAGTCAGTTTGGCCTTTTTATTTTAATTTTAAAAAACAAAATAAGTCATAGGGTTGTTGGCCAAGTGTACAGAGTAGAGATGAGGAATATTAATCACATATTAATACAAACCTATCCAATTCACACTTCCCAAACCAATATGTGAACACAACTATTCTACAAAATCCACAGTTATCCTGCTTTTTAAAAAATATATATTAGGAGAAAGAACACACAAAATCTGTACATTAGTAAAAGCAAGGAACAAAAAATAGTCTTCACATATTCAAATGAATATTAGGCAAAATTATGTACAAAGGGTTGTATTTGACTAAGTGCAGCTCAGAGTAGACACATTGAAATAAATGAGCCTAAGTTAAGCATACAGTGGTACCTCGGGTTAAGTACTTAATTCGTTCCGAAGGTCCGTTCTTAACCTGAAACTGTTCTTAACCTGAAGCACCACTTTAGCTAGTGGGGCCTCCTGCTGCCGCCGCACCGCTGGAGCACGATTTCTGTTCTCATCCTGAAGCAATGTTCTTAACCTGAAGCACTATTTCTGGGTTAGCAGAGTCTGTAACCTGAAGCGTATGTAACCTGAAGCGTATGTAACCTGAGGTACCACTGTATTCATTAAATTCAATGGATCTACTCTGCCTAGCGCTCAATGGCACACCATCAGAAAGGTTGTATCCAATGTTAGTCCTACACAAAGTAGGCCCATTGAAATTAATTGAAAGGGCTAATTTAAGTTTATGAATTTCATTGGGTCTATTTTGAGTAGAGTTAAGATTGAATATAACCAAATGTATGTATTAGGAAAAAATTGCATGAAAATGCATGACTTTGTGTGTGGACTCTTTCAAAACAGATCACACACTAATGAGGAAATGGGGCAAACTGAATTTAAGTGGGGGGGTGTGAGAAACTGAGAAAACTCAATATTTTCTGGTATGTCCAGCCCTAGTACAAAGCATATTCTCCTTTGGATCAATGTGTAGCTCAGGAGTGGAAAACAGAAAGTGCAATCATTGATTATCCACAGCTCATGAATGTCATAATAAGAATTATAAGACAGAGCTGTTCCACCAGGCCTTTGGCCAGGGCACAGCCTGACTCCCTCCCTCGGCAATCTTCGCGGAGCTCTGGCCCAATGGTTGCCAGTGGCTTGAATTAATTAATTTTATAATGAATGATTTTAGAGTGTTGTTTGTGCTGTACTTTTGTACTGTTTTATTGTTGTTAGCCGCCCTGAGCTCGGCTTCGGCTGGGGAGGGTGGGATATAAATAAATTTTATTATTATTATTATTATTATTTTAATTAGCACTGGGGGAAATGACTCTCGGCTCAGTTTAGAATGTGCTTGGAATTTGTCTTGCTTGGAGAGACCTTTTAAAGAAAAAAAAGCTCACATGTTCTCTGCTCATAATTTTGACACATGCATGCTGATACACTAAGAACGTTAATCACTGCTGGGGCAGTGTTGGAGAAGAACTCCTTGGGGAAACATTATTTGCTTCATAATACATCCAAGCATTATGAGCCAGACACATTCATATTGTAAACCAAGTCATTATGAACTTCGTCAGCACCACTAATCATTAGAGTGTTTGCAATGATCCCTAATGCCCAATGAAAAGCCTAGCCTTGTCATGAGTGTCTAACACTGTGTAGGATCAGATTGTTTATCCAACTTGGTTGACTTCAACATGTAGAAATGCCCAAGCATCAGAGCATAAGTTGACAAAAGTAGGGTAGAAACTGCCTTCCTGTCTGTAATTACACAGTGACTGTATGTTACAAATTGATGCTGACAGTATTCACATGGTTGAGTAGGACTTAAATGAGGAATCAGTCAGACTGTTGAAGGTTAAACTATTCTGATTTTCTTTAATGAAGGTAGTATGTCCCATTTGTATTTATGCGCTCACAGGCCCTATTCAGCGCTCACCCCCATGCCATCAGAAGGGGAGAATCCTGGTGACCCCATGTGTTCTTGCCTGTCACAGCGGTATATTGACAGTGCAGAATATATCTGTCTGTCTTCTCAGCCGGGTGTTATTAATTAATATCTTGCTGCCTAATTAGATTTCTTTTTCCCCTTCTCATTTGAATTTGATCTCTCAAGCACACCGTCACATTGTCGACATGCACTGTGTTCCAGAGGAGCAGAACATCTGGTAGCATATTAAGTTACTGTAGGGAAGTCAACTTTCCTGGGAGGCTCAGCACATTCAATGTGACTGCTACAAACTTTGTGAGATGTCAGAATTTCAATCAGGCGTACAATTTGCATATAACCAGAAAATGTGGAGGAAACATGTCCAGTGCTGTTGAACATCAGTGGGGAAAACATCCGTTATGTACACTGGGGAAGAGTTCTCCCCTGTAGGATTCATCTGAATGAAAAAAGGATGGATGTGATATCATGGAATTAAATTTTGGAATGCAGGTCAGGATGAGAGGCTCCTCCCATTCAATTGATTTGTTAAAAAGATTTCCACGAGAGCATATAGGGCATGCATACAAAAATCTGAAGCTTACGTTGAAAAACTGGTACTTCATTCCAATAAAGTGCAATAATTTAAAACTGAAGTTTGAAATATTTCACAGTTCAACAACACACTAAAATTAAAGATCAAATCTTTAAATAAGGAGCAATAGCAACTCTTAAAACTCAGATATTCAGCTCAGCATCTCAGCTTGAAATAAACTGGATTTCAAGGCCGGATTATGGGGGGAATCACTGAAAAGGGGGTCCATAAGCAGAGCCTAGGAGCTATTCCTAAGGCCTGGCAGGGTTGATACAGGTTAAGGAGTCCTATAGATGAAGGCCAGTCCCTATACCCACTTAGGGGTTTAAAATGTAATATAAGCATTTCAAGTTTGTTCCAAAATGCACTGACACCCCCTGTGCAATATATCAATTATCAATGCAACATATTAGGACTGCCAGGACCCAACAAGCATTCAACAAGTTATCTTCTGTACTACAGGAAGTTTCTAAATAGGGTTGCCATATGTCCTTTTCTTCCAGGACACATCCTCTTTTTCACGGGTATGTAAAATGAGAGTTGTCATAGTGATCCATTGTCAAAAGTAGAAGTCTGCAAATGCTCCCTCTTTTTTGCTCTTCAAAATATGGCAACCTTACGAAGGGAGCCTCACATAGAGTGCATTGCGTGGTCTAGTTTGGATATAACTGAACAGCTGTCTCTGAATAGGATCACAGCCGGTGTATCACGCCCAGACAATAAAAGGCATACACTACCACCTGCACCACCACAGATAAGGCTGACGTCAAGAGAATTCCCAGTATTTGAACGTGGTCCTTCAGTGCAACCCCATTCAAGACCTGTCACTCCATAGGGGAAAAACTTCAGGATAGTACACACTTCCTTCTATGGGGCAGATAGCACTTTTAAGGAAACGATTTTCATCAAAACAGCATAGGGAAAGGGTTAACCGTCCTGCCCCAGTGTTGTGGTTCAGTTCCAAATTACCCCTGCCCTGTGGATGTGATTCCTTTGGGTTATTTAAAAATCCCCAAAGGAGATTCATTCACAGTTCTGCTGTTTGTCTGGCCTTGTGATCATAATCTTGGCCTGCTCTTGTCCCTCCACAAAATTTAATTCTACAATGTGCTTGTTGTTGTTTTTTTGGTCATTAGAAGATGGCAAAGAACATATTTACTCTACCAATATTTTATGGTCTAGCACTAATCTGTGTTCCCTTTAAATAAAGCTGCAAGGTGCTTTTGTTTTTTTTGTTTTGCATCTTGCCTTTGCTCAAATTTAGTCCAGAAAGCAGATGCAGAGAGAAGAACATTAAGGAACCACCCATGTGGATATGTTTAGCTGAATAATGAGAAAAGTATGCAAATAGTTGGTTAATGTTTGCACTCAACTTTATCCATGCTTTCTTTTTAAGTCCTACATATGGAAACTCTTTGAAGTAATAGTGACAAAATTAATTGCTTGATCAAAATACATGCACAGAGTACACATGCAGGGAAGAGAGAACATGATCTGGTAGCCACATAAATCCTTTTATGTCTTGCTGATTTCAGTTGAAGAGTTAAGCCTAGGGTTTTAGGATGAGGAGATTTATTTCAGTTCACATTTAAAGGTGAACCTACCTAATTCACACTTTGAACTGAAAATTGAAATTCCAACTTCTCTGAATTTTGTATGCCGATCTCCAACCAAGCAGTGTGTACAAAAAAATGTATATACTAGTGAAATATACTCAGAGGCGCAAAGTGATTTCATGCTCTTTATTCAGCTCATAGTGGTGAGGAGGAATGAATGAAAGTCCCCTCAAAGTATCTGCTTTATATACATTATTTACACAATGGGCTGCACATGATTGGCTAATTCTGGAATTCTACTGTAAGCCAATCAGGTTGTGGATTCACTTATATCTGGAGCATGATTGGGTGGTTCCTGCCAACCAATCAGACTGCTGCATTCTGAATCCTATTGTTCTAGGACCAATCAGACTGCTGCAATTTGGATCCTATTGTTCTAGGACCAATCAGACTGCTGCAGTTTGGATCCTATTCAACTCAGTACATAACAACTAGGGTGAAATATAAATATAAATGCATATATTGAGTGTATGTGGCAAAAATGCATGATATTTGGAAGAAACTGCTTTGCAGAAGTGTGTATATTAGGCAACATTGCATACAAAGATGTGTATACTCTGTTCAGCCTTAGACTCCAACAGTAGTCAGACTACTATTTCCAGTTCTGGGCACTACAGTTTAAGGAAGATATTTACAAGCTGGAACATGTACAGAGGAGGGTGACCAGGATGATTAAGGGTCTGGAAACCAAGCCTTATGAGGAACAGTTGAGGGAGTTTGATATATCTAGCCTGGAGAAGAGAAGACTAAGAGATGATATCACAGCCACCTTCAAATATCTGAAGGGCTGTCACATAGAAGCCTTTTTTCCGCTGCTCTAGAGAGTAGGACCTGAACCAATGGATTCAAGTCACAAGAAAGGAAATTCTGACTAAACATTAGGAAGAACTTTCTAATGGTAAGAGATGTCGGATAGTGGTAAGGTGGTGGACACTCCTTCATTGAAGGTTTTTAAACAGAGGTTGTATGGCCACATTTCAGGGATTCGTTAGCTGTAATTCCTGCATTGCAGGAAATTGTGTTAGATGACCCCTGAGGTCACTTCCAGCTCTACAATTCTATGATCCTATGTATTGTAGAAGAAATTTACACTGAAATGTTAGTGAATTTTGATGCAGACTTTTTTCTTTCTTTCTTTTGAATTGTAGACTGATGGGGAATTATGGAGAACTGAACAGATTCTCAGAAAATGAGAAATGGAAATTGACAGATTAGTGCATCCCTACTTAATCATATGGTTAAACTGTTTCCACAGAAATGTGCAGGAAATCCAGGAAGGCCATTGATCCTTGTAACTTGGCATTTTCTGATGGATGTAATTTTCAGCCTAAACTGGAGATGCCAATGAATGGTCCTAGGGCTCTCCTGCATGTAAAGCATGCACCACTGACCTACAGTCTTAGGCCACTTGAGAATGAAAAATGTTTCACATCAACATGATTGTGGCCATAATTCATTTCCACCAATTTATAATGCAACTTGGAAAATGTGAAGGGGAAATCTTTATAAAGGGTACAACAAATAAGCTGAGTAACAGCGGAAGGTGCCTTTTCTCGCCTGGCAAGATTAAACACGTGCTTATGGATACACAGCATCTGACCTTACAACAGCCATTCTTGTAAATGTTACTGCGATGCTAATATTGTTTCAATTAAATAAAAATTAAAGCTCAGAAAATATCACAAAAGGGTAATCTAATATTTGATCATTAATAGGCTTATGCAAAGGAATATTTGCACAAGCATTTTCAGAAATGGTCAATTCCAATGTTTTATTCTGCTTTTCATGCCTTTCCTTTTTCGGCTTTTCCCTGTCAGGGGTTTTACATTTTCTTGGTCTATAATTTTCAGGGAGTTTTTGAGAAGTTGGGGGGGACACCAAAGGTGCACCCAAATGACAACCAGTGTGTACTAAACAAACAAACAAACAAACAAACAGGCCTAATCCAGGCATAGGCAAACTTGGCCCTCCAGATGTTTTGGGACTACAACTCCCATCATCCCTAGCTAACAGGACCAATGGTCAGGGATGATGGGAATTGTAGTCCCAAAACATCTAGAGGGCTGAGTTTGCCTATGCCTGGCCTAATCAATCCTAAAGAGCCCATACTGATCAAAAGGAAAACAAAGGGCCACCATTTATAGGCAACTCATTCCCTCAACTCTGTTGGTCAGTCTCGGCCGTGTGAATGGACCCATTCCCCTTGGAATGAAGTCATGTGAGTTTATGATTGGGAATGATATAAACCTTGGGTTTGTCAGTTAAATGACATCAGAATATTCCAGGAACTGCTCCATCCATGCCTTTGCCACACTATGCTGGTGCCCTGGTTTCTTGCTAGACTTCCTGCCTGCAACTACCATCCCATTGTTCCTTTGCTGACTTTACCTGCCTGGCAGAGGAAACTATCAGTGCATAAATTGTCATTTGTCTGTTAGCTGGCAGATAATTTGTTTTAAAGAATTGCAAAGTTCAAGACACAGAATTCCAGCTGTTTTGCCTTTCTTATTACTGTTTCCTGTCAATTTCAATCATTAATTGTCCCTCTGGAAGTACTGTTGGCATTGCTTTGCTTGAGCCAGAAAAAGTTTTGAAAAGAACTTTCAGCTTAGTCCTAGTTTTGGAAATATGAGAATTAATTCTTCGGATGGTCCTGCACTTCCCATTTATGTTGCCTTACAATTGAGATTGCAAAAAGGATCCTTGTTTCAAAGAAACTGGTTTTCTAAACTTTGTAAAATACTAACAGTGTGACAAGCTTTAGAATTAAGATAGCAATGTAGTAACCTCTGAATTGTTTTGCTGAGCTTCCAAATTGTAAAATGTGCTTGGAAAATTATGAGACTAGACATATTAGTTTACAGGTCCCAGTGCTTAAATGCACGTACATCCCATGAAGATAAGTTGCCTTCAATGTTGTCAACAAAGTAACCGGGTAATTTTAAAAATAGACATTACAGATGATTTATGGTATTTACCAACTTTCATAAATTCACCAGAAAATGCCTTTGTTTCATTTTTTTTATTGCTTTTTTATAGACTTATGTAGATATCAAAATTTGATGCAGACATAAAAATGTCAAGGAAAGCAAGGGGCATAAGGGAGTCCTCAGGTCTTAAATTATTAACTTTTCAATCTTGCAGGTATATGATAACCCTAAATTACATGCTAAAGCTCACAAGAAGGAAAAGAGGCATTTCATAAAACAGAAATGTATACTATCTACCTGCAGATCCTTGTTTCTTTAAAGTGGACATCCTGAATGCATTGAGAAGGTTGCTGGGGGTGGTGCGGGGGAAGCAATAATAAGAATAAAGTAGAAGAGGTAGAATCAGATTAAATTTGTAGGCATAGTAGCATCTTCTGATGTGATAAATTCCACAAAATTTTAGAAGGGTGGCTACAGTTGTTTTCATTTAAGTATAGCCTTTACAATTCTGGAGTGGTTTTTTTTTTTTTTTTTTTTAAGACAATTCACTTAATCTCTTCTATTGCTTTATGGGCAATTTGTAGGAATTTATATGGAAATGGCAAACATTACAGAGGTCCATCTATTTTTGTTTGTTTGTTTTTCAAGGGAGGGGGAACTGCTAAATCACAAAAGAAACAAACCTTGGGACTTTGGGACTAGACACCTTTAAAATTGGGCTAGACATTTTTAAAGTGCATTTTTGAGGATGAAGAAAAACTAAAAGAAATTCATTTATTGCCATGTGTGTTTGTGGGTAATGATTTTAGTATAAACACTGGATGCATTGTAGAGGTGTTACTAGGAAATTAACCTGCCAAATTTCAGAAGGAGGGGTACAGGAACTAAGGTGTTATGATGAATGTGGGGAGGAATCAGCTTTAGGCCTGTGCTCTGTTCAATTGGCACTGAAAGTCACAAAAACTTACTGCAAATATTATTTGACAGAAGTGGATGTGTAGTAATGTGGCAGAGGCAGAACAGCTTGAATGTCCAGCATTTTCCCGAGCAAACACTACTAAAAGAATTGCTAACATTACATATTTTTTAAAAATGAGCAATCAAGCTTCCCAGTTTCTCCTTTAGCATACAAGCTAGAATAAATAATAATAACTTTCTCAAATTGTCTTTGCTGCTAGTATCGGAATCTCTGGCACTATATGTGCATCAAATCTCAGCTTTCTAGGTCAAGTGGAAGGACCCATATTATTTTGATGCTCCATTGAGGGAATTGATGAATGAGGCTCAACCATCTTGATAAAGATAATTGTTCTCATTATCTGTTACAAAACAAAAAAACCCCAAAGCACAAAGATTGGCTTCTAGTTACCCCATGTGGGAGCAAGCACATTGTCCCCAAGTTACACAAATACATTTGCAGCTACACTGATTTGATTCGTGATTTTTGGCCAACTGCAAACCAGGTGTCTGCCTCTGGGATATGATATTTTTTAAAAGAAAGATTGGCTCAATCAAACCAATTAAAATCTAGGCAAAGCAGAAAATTGCATGTTTATCTATTCTGTTGCAGAGCAGGTTCCATCTGCCTGCAGACTTCATTCAGGCGACCTCTGTGTGGGCATTTGTCATATTTTTTTTAATATACATTGCATCGAGGCAGTGTCCATTTTGACTACATCGAATTGTCTCCATCCCCACCTCCTTTGGATTCAGCCAGGGGTTTTCGAGCATTATGAAAACACAGTGATTGTTTGTTGGAACACATCCTGCCACAATTTATTCAGTTGAAAATCCATTTTTCATCTATGACTTGGAGAAAAGAAGGCATGTCAAAATGAACCAAGAAACACATCAACCAGTCATTTTGAAACAATGCAGGATGTATACAAATGGGAGAGAGAGAGAGAGAGAGAGCCTGCTCATCTGTATGCCCCGTTCTTTTTATCCAAGATGTTTGAGAACTGGCTTGGTTTTCCCTTTCTCATTCAATGGGCCCTGTGCCATTTTGCCACCTGAAACAAAGCCCAAATTGTGCTCCCTCCATGCTGGGGCCAACACTCTTAAAAGTTGCATTGTACTACTCAAACACTAGCTTCTGCCTTCATACTGTATATCCCACTACCACCACAATGCCCTGGGTGCAAAAGATGGGTTACAATGTTTTAGTTTATCATTAATTTAGTTTGTAACACAGCTTTCTGTATATAGCATCTAAGCGGGACTATTTGAACAGGGGCAGGCAGGTCAGGAGATATAGAGCAGGTGTACAATACATTGTTTTGTTGCCCCACTATTTTGTTGCAACCTGCCCAGCACAGGATTAGCCAGTTGCAATCAGGGCTGAGTAGGATTTTTTAAGGCATCCCTGATTAGCATCTTGAGATGACTCCTCCCACCTTGCCTGCCTATTCTGCACTGTTCTGGGGTGTATAATTAATTTAGCTTAATTTGCTGTTACTGGAGAGCATCAAGTTGGCTATCCTTGATCTTGTCTAAAATGGGGAAAAAATAGATGCCTGTAACTATGCAATGGAAAAGCAAATTATTGTTTATTTTTTACCCTATTTTTGATGTCACCATGCAAATCCTAAAGTAGAAAGTTCCTCTTGCACTTCAGTGATTTTTTAAAATGTTTCTTTATCTGACAATAGTTGCTGTTGTTAATAGCCAAGAGAATTGCAGGCAAAGTGTAAGAAATAATGCATGGGTTTCTTGCATGTACCAGTTAATCTTATGTCATGTGGGGAAAGCAACGTCTTAACCCTTTTATAACTCAAAGTCTAAGAAGACTGCCACTTAAGTTTATACTACGTTTTGACTCCACAGTTTCTTTTGGCTGAAATCCTATGCATATTTACATGGAAGTATGTCTCACTGAACTCAATGGAGCTTACCCCTGAGTAGACATGTATAACTCATTGCTCTGTCAGTTTACAATGGCCATATTAACACCCTCTGCTCTCTTCCCTCGTTTTCAAAGACTTTTTTTTTAAAATGCTGTCTACCTTAGCTCTTCTATGCCAGATTTCTGCCTAAAGCAAAATTGTAAGGCTGATTTATAAATACATTGATGAATCCAGCTGCAAACGTCTTGTGTAATTTAATATGCAAAAACTAATCTGACTCATGCATGTCGACAGCCTTCCCTGGGTTACCAGCAAGTCAGTCAGCTTTAAGTTTTGATTTTCCTTCTGCTTTAAAGTCTCCTCTCCTGAAGGAGCAAGACTTATGGCCTGAAGCTAAATAGGTTTGGCATAGATCTATACACCTTATATTTCCACTTATCTCTCAAGCTGGCTCTCCAAGTGACTTAGCTCCCTTAAAATAATATGTGTGTTTTCCCAGAAAGATACATATAAAATAATATCATGGGTAGTTTCTTAGAGCAAAGGGAATCTGTAATATTTCTTATATGTTATGAAGGGATGGGAAAGTAAATTGGATAATGTTTCATTGGAAGAAATGTTATCGTTCCTTCACAGGGAACAATAGAATGGGTCCCTCCCTCGGAAAGCATTGACATTGCCTTGAAATCAATTGTGATGGCACCACCACAGTCCTAAAACATTTAGCATTTTTATCCCTGTTAGCTTGGTAAATTCTTCATATTTAAAGCTAATAATGTGTAGTAGCATGACTAATATGATCCTTTAATTGGATATCTCTCTTCTTTTTGACAGTAGAGAATGAAAATCCATGAACATCTTATTTCGTTTGTATTAGCAAATATGGAAGTTGCTAAGAGATCTGGTGAGTTTACATGTTACTGTCATTAAACATTTCCCAGTGCATTCCAGATATAGTAGGCAGGTTGTACAATCTGCTTCCATATGAGCTTGCTGCAAGAGACATGGCTTTTTCAGCGGTAGCATCTGACTTTAGAACCACCACCTTAGGAAAGTTGGCCTCGAATCATAGACAGTGTCACTTAGGTGACAAAGACTGTCCTGTTTTCTCAAGCTTTCAATGAACAGCAGTTGCTTTTACACCTTTATAGGGTTTTGCTGGACATAAGAAGAGTCAGCTGGACCAGTGGACCAGTATCCTGTTCTCACAGTGACCAAACAGATGCCTGTAGGAATCTCTCAAGCAAGACTCGAGCACAAGAGGACTCTCTACCTGTGGTCTCCAGCAACTGGTATTTGGAAGCGTTACTGCCTCCAGCTGTAGGGGCACAGTATAGCCACCACAGCTCTCTCCTCCCTGAATTTGTAGAACCCTCTTTTAAAGACATCCAAGATGGTGGCCATCACTGCCTCCTTGAAGTATTGAAGGTTTGTCCAGTATATGATTTACTTATTAGTATTTTCTTTTCATGTTTTCCAATTTGTATTATAAGCTGCCCTGAGGATTTTTCACAAATGGAAAGAGGAAGAGGAAGTCTGTTTCCAGAAACAGAAGACATTGCTGTATGAGAAATGGCATCCAGCTTTCCCTAACTAGACATCCCTAAGCTCACAATTTGCAGGCCTCCCTTCCCCTTTCTACAGCCTGGCAGAGTAACACACTTGGTTGAGATTCAGCCTGATCAGCCTTTCTTGAATCAGGTACCTTTGGGCTATGTGACTCCCTGGTATGCTAGTCCACAAACCTCAAGGAAGTAGGAAAGTCTTAATCCCAGCTACAGCCATTGCCTATGTATAATCTGTACCTTTGTCAGTGATCTTCCTGTTTCCCAGTTTGATCCCCAGATGGGCATGCTTTCACAAGTTATCCCCTTAACTCTCAAACTACATCAGGATTTTTATTATATACATATACATAAACTAGTCCATTTCATTCATGTCTATATTTTTTAACTGTCTAAAATGCATATTCCAGGCACACCCACCAATCCATGCAGATATTCATACTGAGCATACATAAAAAGCTCATGCCTCCATCAAGACAGACTGAATGTCTGCAAAGCAAAATCACAGATGTCTGTGTAACCACACATGCTGACTGTATAAGCACAGAGATTAGAGTTCCACAATATTTCTTCCTATATACATTTTCCCATATAGATACAAAAATGTAAGGCTGTCATTCCACAGTCCCCACTGAATGATTTGTAATACCTCATCACAATCTCGGATTGTGTTTTATATTTCAGTTGATATATATTTTAATTTGCCATGCAAATTTGCTAAATTGCAACTCACTTCTTGTAATCTGTAGATTTGTTATAGTTTTACTTATACTGTCTTGATGATCCGGGTGGCAGGTGATGTTTCACAGTTGCCTATGCACTGATGGCTGCCATCTTCCTAGTTGGAAGCAATCTATTCACGTCTCTTGATTAAAATGTTTGGCTCCAGGTGACTTGTCCTCTGTCAGGAATGCAAACCAGACTTGTTTATTTCTGTTCTTTCTGACCTTCTTGGCATCATGATACGTGTGGGAGTAAACAAATAGTAAAATCCAACTTTTGTAAAGGAAGTCAGCAGAATTTTGACTCTTCGGTACATAAACAGCTTTGTTGAGTGAGACTGTACAGCTGTACAATGTTGCACTTGTGGTAGAATTGCACTTCAGAGTCCACCAAATAACAACTTTCCATGGAGTATTTTAAATCAACTTGACTTCAGGAAGTACATGAAGTAAACAATACACCTGCCTCAGGTTTTTCTCTCTTTTATTGCAGAAAAGTGAATATGGAAAAAAGTGCAAGAGGAAAAACTGAGCTGCTCAGGAAATATCAGACTCCCATTCCTTTCAACAGAAAATGCAGAGGAGAATTCCCTCATAGATTGTGTCCCAAATCAGATGTGTGACAGATTTGGAAGTAGCCTACCATGTGATACAGCTCTTGCAGGGCTTTGTTACTTACTGCAAGAAAGGGAAATGACATATCTGAGTGCTTTCTGAATTTCTAAAAATTCCCTACACTTGCTAAAACTGAAATACATTGTAATATTATTTATCCTCTGTAGAGGATATTATTTCTATCCTCACTGTAGAAATATAGTGTGCTGCCTTATATCAGGGCAGACCACTGGTTCATATAAGTCAGTGTTGTCTACTCTGAATGGCAGCACCTTTGTACAGCAGTTGACAATCCCAGCCCTACTTTGAGATGCTGAGAATGGAACCTGGGACTGTCTGCACACAAGACAGATGCTGTACCACTGAGCTATATAGTCTTTCCTGTAAAATAAGTATGTACATGTGTAACAATGCATTTAAAAAAGTAAAGAGAATAAGAAACTCATTAAACTTTGAAAGAGAGAAGAGAAAGGGATAACAGACTCATGTTCTTAAGAAAGAAGCTGAAGAAGGCAGAAGCTGAAATGTTTTGCTTCAGCACTTTTGTCTATCTACCTGTATATCTTCCTGATTCCCATTTGCAGTCTGAAGTGCTGCAGGCCAGGAACCTTATGACCATTTATCAGATATGCTTTTGTAGACTAGGAACATACAAATCAACAAAAATTCTAATGATTTGTATAGTTCCATTTCTAAATCCTACTGAAATCAATGTTAGAATTCCGGCTCCGTGATTGCAGTCATGGGTTCTTTGTCTTTCACATGACGGTATATGTTTTGACTCCACAGAGTGGGAAGTGACGGAGACAGGATGTTTGTGTTACTGTGTTCCATGAAGTGGGACTATTGTCCGTTGTTCTTTTTCTCTGTGGTGTCTGATGCTAGAGAGAGAGGGAGCCATGTTGCAGTGCAGTGTTCGGGCTGAAGAAAGCTTTTGAAGCTCCTGGACCAGGAGGGAGAGAACATGCCAGTTGGGCATGTGTCTCTGCCAGGGTCCTACTAGAGTGTAGGATGAGCTCCTGACAATCAACACCACTGATTTCAGCAGGATTTAGAGATTGATGAATTAGCACTTGGTCTCTCATCACTTCATTACTTGTTGACTCACAACTGAACTACTGTCTTGCACAAGTTAGGTTTGCCTAATTTGGAGTGGGGGAAATGCACGCTAGGTAGATTTTGAATTTTCCCCACAATAACTATCTATCCAGGGAGGGGGAATCAGAAACAAGATTTTGTCACTCTGAAAAATATAGTGTAAGAAATCACATTCAAACTTTCATGTCTACCCTTTTCCTGTTTATAAGGAATGAAAAATTGTACCGACAGGGACAACGCTACAATCTCTTCAAGGCTTGCTCCCCATCATTTATGTTTTGCCAGACTTGTCAGTATAAACATGAATGTGTCTGACATTAATGGGACATTGTTCCATGTGAAAAGAATCTCTGCATGCGAAAGGGATGGCTTCCTGAGTTCAAAAGAGAGTGAAAAACTGAAGAAAATGATGATGGTGGGAGAGATATCGAGAATAACTGTTCTTGAGACTGTTAGATATTTCCTGCCATTTGCCACAAAATTTCACTGAACTGCATAATTCAAATACTTCACTAGTTAACAAGGTTCATGTTCCTCCTTTTATGAACCTGAAATTCTCCTCCTAGAATCAGAACTTGCATGACCTCTATTCGACCACTCCAGTCTGGGGAATTAGTACTGTTGCAGATGCCACATAATATTCATTCTGCACTTGCAAGAAATCAATCTTTTAGTGTGGCAGCACCTATACTTTGGAACTCCCTGCTTATTGACACCCAGCAGCAGCCGTTACTGTACACTTTTTGGCATCTGCTTAAAGCTGTTTTGTTTAGGGAAGCCTAACAGACATGTAGAATGCTGATATGTGTTTTAACCTTTTTTTCCTTACTGCTGCTTTTAATTATTTGTTAATAATTTTTAAATATTTGTTTTTACCTGAGCTTTATGGATAATTTAAATGTTTTAAATATTTTTAAAAATATTTTTTAAAAAACAACAACAACCAATTACAATCAAGGGACCATCCAAACTCTGTTTAAAAGCCTCCAATGAAGGAGAGGCCACCACCTTCTGAGGTAGCCGGTTCAATTGTCACACAGATCTTACAGTCATAAAGTTCCTCCTAATGTTTAGTTGGAATATCAGTTCTTGTGATTTGAATCCATTGGTTCGGTTCCATCTCCCATGTGGCAGTTAGATATATGAAGATGGCCATCGTATCACCTCATGCTTTTAACTTATCCTGGAAACCAGCAATAAAGAAGCTAGATGTGTCTTAATTTGATATGCTACCAAATCCAAACTATTATTATGCCAGTGATGCAAAACTTGGCCAGCTGCTGGTGCCCATTATGCTTAGATTCAATTTCAATCGAGAAACTGAACCTGCATTTTCTGTCCCAAATGCAGCAGGCCAGTTCTGGTCTTCCCATTTCTTCTCTTTGATCTATTTCTTCCTAGTTGAAGCCTTATACGCTTCCTCTCCAAGTGTAAAGTATGAGGCATTCTGTCTTATGACTAATCTTTTGGTTGGAGGCCAGGGTTGTGCGAGTCATAAGTAATAGCCCCCATTAATCTGCTTTGACAACTAACTACAGCAGTCAATCATGTTTTCCAGCTGCCCATCTGGAATAGTCTGTGTCAACTCATGGTTCACCTTCAGAGATGAGTCTGGATATTATTACAAATTACCACAATAGTCTAGTCCCATTGTTTTAGCTCCCTGCCATCTTCAGTCTCAGTTTCTCTGGCACATAAAAATTATTTGTCAGACAGCAGGGTAGACACTCATCAATAGCTTTTTGAGGTGGATGGAATTAGGTTTTACTTAGAGTAGAATCACTTAAACTAATGAACATTACTCATTTAGGTCCATCAATGTCAATGGGCCTATTTTGAATAAAACTAGTTGAATGCCATCCTATGCAACAGGATAAACCAGGTGCATAGATAATGAAATCTAGCATAGAAATGTAACACAATAACAGATGGCACAATCTTGTTCTTGTCTATTCAGAAGTAAGGCCCACTGAGTTCAAATGGACTCATTCCACAATGGTGTGTATAAGGTTGCATATTAAGACTTTAGTCTTATACACACTTACTTGGAATTATAGGATTTGCTCTGTAAGAAATTCATTTTGATATTGCACATCTAACAGATATTTAGAGCACGATTCTGTGCATGTCTACTCAGAAGCAAGAACCATGGTGTTCCATGGGACTTACTCTCATTGGAGAATACCTGATGGTGCAGTTCTGCATCACATGCTCTGCAGGCAAACAGTTCAATTTTTAATCTCCAGCATCTCCAGGTAGGGCTGAGAAAGAGTCTTATCTGAAACCCAAGAGAGCTGCTCCCAGTTCTTGGAGATGAAACTTTCAAATACCTGTGTATATAGAACTGCAACTATCAGCCTGGACACTTAGACACCATTTCATGTGAAACAATGTTTTGCCCAGTAACTGCTAATTTTTTGCTGTAATCCTAAACCCATTTACCACAGAGAAAGCTTCATTGAATTAAATGGGACTTAGTTTTGAGCAGACCTGGTTAGAATTGCACTGTGGGTCTCCCCCCCAAAAAAGTTCAGAGCTTTTCATTTACAATAAAGTGATATATGTGTCTTTTTTGTTTTTATACTTTCTATCTGGCCTGTGCAGCATTGCTAATTTTTGAATTATGGCCCTATGTTGTTTATAATTGTTACAGCAACCAGCAAGTGTCCAGGAAATATGCAAATAAATAAAATTGGCAACTTGATTTAAATGGATGATTTGAACTAGCCTTTTATCTTGGTAGCTTATGTCAGCTTGCTTTATCCACTCTCCTGGATTCAGAATACTGAGTAACTGTTCCATAGCACATGCTTGGAGGGGAAGTACTCAATGAAGTGTGCTCCATGAACTTTTTAAGTGGACACATGATTTCAGTGTAAGGCTGAAGTCCAATACGCATTTACTCGAGGTACTCTTAAGTAACTCAGAAGGACTTCCTTCTTATTATTCATAAATAAGATCATTCTGTTAGGTTGAAAACTTCAGTTTTTTACTGGGAGGGATGGCAAAGTGGACTTAAATACAACACCATGGTTGCAGGACCACAATTGGTTCCATCCCATTTCTGACACAACTTCCAAGGTTTGTTGCCTTGATGCCTTGTCCATTAGATGCTGATCAAGATCAGGACTTCCTGCTACTGTCCTGCACAGTTCTCTTGTCGAATCTTGTCAGTAGCCAACTGATGTAGCCTTTGGATTCAACAAATAACATAAGCATAAAACTGTGAAACATATACATCTAAAGAAAAATCACTGTACAAGCAAACCGGTATATCAAATTACAAAGACTGAATGTTTGTTTCTTTGTAGCTACATGCAGAACTAGGCACTAATTCATAGAATATCAACCTGCTCCCTTATTATTTATAGTTGTTAGACCATTTAAGGATTTCAGTCTTGAAGCAGATAAATAGCTTTAATATGGTGTCTTCTGCTCTTGTTGTCACTCATAAGACTAATAAGAAAAGTGACTCAAACAATGGAATGCTCCTCTTACCTTTCAACATCTGGTCATCAATGTGCAAAGTTAAGAATAAGTGACATTGTTAGTGAATCAGACTTTGAATGTTTCAACATTATTAAAATGTTGCATCAATATTCATGCAGTATCAATCTGGAACCATTTTGCCTTATGGCTTGGTTTTCTTTAAAATATATAGGCGTTTAAAGCCTATTGCAATGGTCTTTTCCTTTAATAAAAGGGGGGGCTGTTTGTTGGTAACACTGAATAGTTATGGGATATTAAAAAATAAAGAACCACAAGAAATGCTCTTAAGATATATTACCATTTTGAATTTTAACCTTGAGCACATCCACCCAATAGCAAGTGAACCTTGCTATAAATCTCACTACTCATCACTGAAAAATCTCCCCTCCTCCTCACCACCAAAACCCCCACCCCACATTACCAAATTTACTATATTTAGAAATCTGTAGCAAAGCACAGATTTGGATATATTTCTATTGATGGACAAAGGTTGTGGTTCAGCAGCAGAGCACATGCTTTCCATGGACCAGGTTCAATTCCTAGTACCTCCAGGTAGGACAGAGACTCCGATCTGATACTCTGGAGAGCCATTGTCAGTCACTGCTGCAGTTTCCTATGTTCCTATCTTTAAGGCGGTTCCCTATGCAATATAAGAATTATTTCCTTTTAAAAAGGAAAAGAAGTAGACAGAAACAAACAGTACAACCAACTGAAAATTTTGCAGTGCAGCTCAAAATGAATAGCCCATATATTTACCATGTGGCTGTCCTGAGCACAATAAAACAGCTGAAAGCTTGAGGAATGACTGCCACGTTTCCCTGTTCTGGGGAGAGCAATAAACATTATTGAGTACAACTGAGAGGGAAACAGTAAAACCAAATGCAGATTTCTAGCCCATAGCCTGCTGACCACATTGTCCTTCCCAAGGTGAGTAGCAGAGTAGAAGGAAAATCTGTTCCTGAAGCATCTTCTTCCATTGCATGTGGATTTCTTTGTGTCAGGACGCGCATGTGTACATGTAAAACAGCACAGCAGACTTGAGATTCATGGGGTACAGAAGAACATGAGGTTGGGTTTTAAGCACATGCACACTCATCCCTCCACGGTGTGGAGCCATTTTCAATTATCTGCTGACCACACCCTAGTATCAGAACATTCAGCTGAATGCATACAGCTTATGAACATAGATACTTCCAGTGTAGGCTGGTCCATTAGAGCAGGCGAGGCTCTGCCTTCAGCCATTCCCAGCTGCTTATCTCCTTATTTCCATCCAGCCTAGGGGGTGGCGCTAGCTGTCAGCCTCCTCCTCCTTGTCTTAGTATTGCTTTTGTGGAATTCAAACTGGAGGAGGATGGCGGTAAAAGCAGAGTTCATTGGCTCCACTTATCATTGACTGTAGGCCTGTCAGCTATTTGCTCCACTCCACCTACTGTTGGACTCCCTGTCTTATGCCCTACCAGGCCTAATGAGCACAAGGCTCCACTAGGTACTTCCATGTGACGACATGTTAGAGGTCTCTTTCATGTATTCATCTGACGTGTCAGGGGTGTGGTCAGAGGGTCACACCAATGTTTGTGTTCCTCCCCTCTCTCACATGTTCAGTAAACCTGTGATTGTGAGGAGGTTTTCTGTGAAGGGCTTTGTACAACAGGCAAAGTGTGTGGCAAACTATTCCATATACCAGGAGCGAGAAAGAAAGGTCACAAATCAGACATCATGGAGAGGTTTGGAGTTCTTAGTTCATTGACCTGCTCCCTGCTTTTCTGGTCCATTTCCATCTTTATTGCTTGGACAAGATTTAGTTTTGGCAATGCATTGTTTTTGCTATAAATCTGTGCTATGTTCTTGCATTTTTAATGTTCAGCTGTCTTGTGAATTATCAATGGATTGTTTAATTCTACTGTATATTTATCAATGTGACATCATTGGGGATGTCACTAGTGTGACTATCATTAGTTTATTATTTCTATGACCATTTACATTTTTAATGTCTTATTAGTGTTAGTGAACTATGTATAACATTTTGATGCTGGGAGCTGGCTTGAACATAGTTTACTCTGAAAAGGTGGCATACAGATAAGCAATGATGATGCTATTTGGATGAGCCTTGAAGAGATGGGAGTGCATGGAGATTTGCAGTGGCAGCTATTAATGTTAGTCTGAAAGTCAGACAATCCACAAATTCAACCAAATGCTGGGTTCTGAGAGTCCTCCTCATCCCCCTTCTCACCCTCCCTCCTTCCCAAAGGCACTCAGAGACACATACACATACATAACATAAAGGAAAAGAAAATTCAAAACAAAGTTGCTTGGCATCCATCTGTCTCAGGAGACAATGGAGGAGTGTGCCTTTGGGTGTAAAGACAAACCATTGGAGAATTATGTCTGCTGTGACTGTAGAGGCTAAAACAGGAGAGACATGTTTTGTTGCAGCTGGGGCACATGAAGGTATCTGGTTGTGCTGATGCAAATGTACCTTGGCATTTCTTCTTTCTGTGCTCCTCCCAGCAATAATAAAAATTAAAACAAAAACCTTCAAACAAAAATATCAGAGCTAAAACCCTTCAACTATATATATATATAATATATTATATATATATATATAGCCACATAGAATAAAGAATGTTTTTGCTGCTTGCCTAAATGCCATCAGAGGAGTTTGAAAATCATCATATGAATGGGGGAGATATATATGCTTGTGAAGTACAAGTGACATTTCCAGATGTGTATAATTATTTAGAGTTGTGTACACACTGAAACATACACAAAGGGATTAATTTGTGTATATCACAGGTGTGTAACATTTACCAGATTTGGAGGCTACTACTGAATTTCAGGTGCAGATTTATATGGCAGACCCATTTTCATTTCATCTGTCATATTTTATATTACAGCACTCTGAAATTCTAGATTTACAACTCAAGGCATTGACTGTTGAATTATAGGTGGCAAAATAAAGGTAGCTTTCTTTTACAAATGATGATTTAAGGAACACTTTGAAGCACCATTGAGCTTGATTGCTGACAGTATATCTTATTAATGAAATTCCACAAGCTGCCACACTAATTATAACTTTTTCATAGACTGAATATGACCATCCAGAATCATTTCCTGTTGCTTAATCTACATGAATTACAATTAGAGCAGCAACCAGTGTTCCATGAGGGGGTGCGGAGAAGTTAGGATATCTAGAAATGGCTAGCTAAGAACTTGAAGCCTAGGGGAGCAGCCATTTTGAGAATATAGAACTATAGAGGTCATATGTCATTATCCTTTATCTGCAAGCAGAATGCAACCACAGAACCACTGAGTGATGGCTATCTCATCTATATTTTAATACTTCCAGCGAAGGAGAGCTGACCATCTCCCAAGGCAATCTGTTCCACAGCTCATTCTGTTAGACTCTCCTAGTGTTAAGCCAAAATCTGCTTCACGGTGATTTCCATCTATTGATTTTTATCCTACCCTGTACAGTGGTACCTCGGGTTACATACGCTTCAGGTTACATACGCTTCAGGTTACACACTCCGCTAACCCAGAAATAGTGCTTCAGGTTAAGAACTTTGCTTCAGAATAAGAACAGAAATTGGGCTCTGGCGGAGCGGCTGCAGCAGGAGGCCCCATTAGCTAAAGTGGTGCTTCAGGTTAAGAACAGTTTCAGGTTAAGAATGGACCTCCGGAACGAATGAAGTACTTAACCTGAGGTACCACTGTAGAGCCAAAGAATACAGGTCTGCTCTGTGTTCCATCAAAACCTCCTCCCCCTGCCCCCCCGCCAAACACCCCCTGAAATTTCTTGTACATTTTACCCAACATTGATTCTCCAGATTCTTCCCTAGAATTTTATCATGGGTGAAACAGATTTCAGCATTGTTGCATATGTGAAAAGCAGTATGGTGCTACAGTCCCAGTAGTCGAATTCAGTCCTCCACACCTCTGTCTCTGAGAATGTCTAAGCCATGCCTCTTTCTGTGGCTAAACATCCCTCTTCTCAGGCCTTATTGCTCACTGGCCTGCTCCAAATCCTCTCCAAGTTCTTTTGCCTCTTGTTTGCCTGAAAGAAGAATAGAAGTCTGCCTGCCTGTCTCTCAAACTTTGAGTTTTTAACTATAGCCTACTGCACAACAGTAAGAGTTCCAGCTGTTGCTCCACCTATATTTTGCCTCTATCCTCACCCACCATTAGTACATGGCCCCCAGAAGGTTGCTCAGGAGGGAATATGGCCCTCTAGAACATGAACCTCCTAAAATGTGATCCATCTTCTTTAGAACGGCATTTCTTAAGTCTTCGTGGAGTTTAAATTCAATTACAGCACACAGATCTTTGTGATTATGGCAGTGTTCTGTCATTAAGATAATAGCAGAATGGCACACCGTTGTTGTGACTACTGAAACGACACCAAATTGTCTCACTTTGAAATCTGATCAGTTGTCCTGTGCTTCCTGTACAATGATAGCACCCAACAACCCAGTTTGTTTTGATTATCATGCTTAAGGCAATTAACAGGAGATAATGAACCTGTCACAGACAAATATGCAAACAATTGAATAAGTTGTAAAGCAATGAGAATGAGGAACATACTGGCTGGAATCTAGAATATGCATGCAGTGTTATT
Organism: Podarcis pityusensis; assembly: GCF_964106645.2. Taxonomy (NCBI): domain Eukaryota; kingdom Metazoa; phylum Chordata; class Lepidosauria; order Squamata; family Lacertidae; genus Podarcis; species Podarcis pityusensis. The sequence goes on from NC_138033.1 coordinate 44,753,194, forward strand.
ATTGTAATGTGAACCCCCAGGTCTCAACTTTATAAGTAGTGGTGTGCCACTTCATGTGTATGGACTGTACCACTTTAGACTGTAGGTTGAGATTGGCATGTTTCTGCAAACAAAATCATTGCCTGCACATGAAGAACTTGGTGCTGCAAGTTGATGCCACAACTAATTAAGCCCTGGCCACGTCTCGACTTTAAGTCCACAATCACTCAAACACATGAATGAGGTTCTAATCTAATTCTGAAGTATCCCAAGCTCGAGAACAAGAATGTAGTGCCTCTGGTGCTTCAGATTTTGTTGGATCCCAACTCCTACAAGCCCCAACCAGCACGAACAATGGTCAGGGGTGATGGGAGTCAGAGTTCAGCAGCATTGGGGATGGGCACAGAATTCCTGTACTTCTTGAAGTGGATGCCTCTATTGTAGTCGCTTTGCTGTATCCACTGAACTCCACATGCAATGCCTTCCCTGAGACTGAAGTGAATCCCAATTTCACGTGGAACACTCTTTATTGTCCCACATGCAGCTTTGAGTTCCAGTGCTCATCCTTAACTCCCCACGCCCCAATGAATCTCATGCTCTGCTAATGCAGTTCCCCAAATGCATTTAAAAGAGAGAGAAAATCAATCTCAATATCACATTGTCGTCCTTAAGGTCAGAATAAATTTCACTAGAAAGTTTACACCATCTGTGTGGAAGGGAGTGGAAGGCACCATCAATAATGCAACCATGAGAGAGAGAGAGAGAGAGAGAGAGAGAGAGAGAGAGAGAGTTGAAGCAATTTCTGCTCTGAGAGATGCTTCTTCTCTTCCCTTTGATTGGTTATTATTTGATCTCTTCTATAATAAACAGTTTCCTGTTACTGCATTTCCCAGAAACATTGAGTCATCCCTTCTATAGCATCTGCAAATGGAAAAAGATGAATTGCTCTTCGTTATCCCCTACCTTTGCCACACAAAAACTCTCACGTACACATCAAGCAGGCATTATCCAGAGAGCATTTTAATAATGGGCTTTCTTCTCCTGTAAACATGTTCTAAAACCTTATTGATCTGCATCCCACTGTTATATTCCCCCACCCCCAGTGATCAAGCCCATCTCTCTCTCTCTCTCTCTCTCTCTCTCTCTCTCTCTCTCTCTCTCACACACACACACACACGAGAGAGAGAGACAGACAGACAGACAGACAGACAGACAGAAGGGGGAGGGAGCTGACACATGAATTCAAAGAGGACTCTGTGGTTTGTGCCCTGATACTATGTTTCAGTCCTCAAAGCAGCTGTGTGGTGGAATCTGTTCTACTGAGTGTGTAACAGGTTGATATTTTAAACCTGTGGAACCTGAAGCTGACATCTCTCGCCAACTAACTACAGCAGAAAGTAATTGCTGAGGCCATTGCTGTGATAGTATAAGGACTTATATATTGGCTTGCTTGTTGTGTTATTGGGGTCCATGATCATGAGCAGGCTTCTAAGCATCTCCTATTGGTATTTTATGAAGCAGTTTGGCAACTGAAAGACCATAAGGACAGCCTGTCTAGCATCCTCACAGTGACTAACCCGATTCCTGTGGAAAGCCCCATGGCAGGACATAAGTACAATTGCATTCTCCCCACCTGTGATCCTGTGATTCAGGGGCAGAGGAAGGGGGTGCAGTTGATACGGTCCCCCCAGGTGTCACCACTGGGGGAGGGGTTACAAAATGCTGGGTGACACTCACCGTGGGGCCTGCAGCACGCCCAAGCCACGCGTCTCTCCTGGGAGAGACGCGGTGGCTTGGGCACACACAGGCTCCACACTGCCCCTGTGTGTAGGGCGGCTGAGTGAGAGGAGGCAGGCAGACTCCAGAGGCCCCACGGCCACCCCGCCCCTATGGGCAGCTCACCCTGCCCCTGGGCGCACTGCCCCAGGTGCTTGAGCAGCTTCCTCCACTGCTGCTGTTATCCATACTGGATCTGACGGTGGAGGTAGAGCATAGTCATCACAGCTAGCTGTGAGTAGCCACTGTTACCCTTATGAATTTGTCTAATCCTCTTTTAATGTCATATAATTTGGTGGTCATCATCTTGGGGGACTGAATTTCAAAGTTTAGCCATGTGAATATTTTCTTTTATCTGTTCTGAATATTCCAACCTTCATCAGCTTTATCAGATGGTCCCAAGTTCTAGTTTTATGGAAGAGAGGAGCTGTTCCATTCCCTTGATCATTTGATGGGTAGCTCAATTGGTAGCACTTAATCTCAGGATCCTGGGTTTGAGCCTCATGTTGGGTGAAAGATTTTTCCATTGCCAGGAGTGGGGCTAGATAACCCTCGTGGTCCCTTCCAACTCTACAAGTCTGTGATTCTGTGATTATGGTTGCTCTTTTCTTAACTTTGAAAAAAAAAGTTTCTTTTTTGAAAAGTTGTGTCCCCAGGTATAGACGAAACCAGGCAAATGTTCACTACATTGCATCATGGCACTATGACATACAAATTGTGATCCTTGGTTGACTGGAATCTCTTGAGGATGCATAATATAGGGAGAAACAGAACTGTGCAAAAAAACAGCAGCAGAGAGACTACAGCCATTGCAAACAATAATGAGAAAGCTAGGATGTGAGGAAATCAAATCCTGAGCTGGGAGATAGGCAAGTTATGTGGGATGTAATCCATTGATGCAGTCAAAAGCAAAATTCCTTATTTCCCTAGAGTGGGCACAGGCAGGGGGACACCCAGTCTGTGTAACTTCCTGTTCCACTGGATCTTCTCTCCCTGCATGTGACCTGGGAGATAGGTATGGCTGACTCCACAAAAGAGCCGAGTCATACAGCCATTTTGCCAGTCTTTTTTTTTTCTTGTCTTGTTTGCTGTTCTTTTGCTGCCATGCTGCTCTCCTGCAATTTTACTGTAATTTTGCTGTCTGCTGGCTCTCAGCCAGCAGCACATGAGTTCAGTCTCCATATGAGATAAACTCACTGTTTATTGTGTAACTACCCAGTAAAGCCTACATTTCAGGGATCTTTTCGTGAACTGAAATGTGAGTAAACTTTTTGTTACTTTACTCAGAAAGACTCTTGTGTCTTTATTCTTTTGAGAGGGATCAAAGGGGACACCAGGAATAAATTTAACTAAGAGATTGAAATGAACCTGCAAACTAGCTTCCAGGTATATTGAGGAGGATTTGCTCTGCTACATCACTCACTAGCATGAGAGAAGGATAATACTTATCCAATATATCCTTCCCTACTATCCTTAACATTCCCACAGGTTACATGTTCTGGATGGAGATGCTCTCCCCCTGAAGGAGGAAGTGTGTACCTGCAGGTCCTCTTTGATACATCTTTGTCACTGTGCCCTTTAACGAGCTCCATCTGGTTCACTAAATATGGCTGTTCCTGGACAGGGATAGCCAGACTACAGTAGTCCATGCATTGGTAACCTTAAAACTGGATTACAGTAATGTGCTTTATGTGGGGCTGCCCCTGGATCTGCTGTGGAGGCTTCAGTTGGTGTAGAATGTGGTGGCCAGATGGCTGATGGAAGCATCTAGCCAAGAACATGTGGCATCATTATTTAAAAAAAAGTCTGTGCCAGCAGCCCATCAATGACTGAGCCACATTCAAGATGCTTACATTGATATACAAAGCACTGAACAAGTTATGTCCAGGGTACCTCAGGGATCTTCTGAACCCCGTTTCATCACTCAGATCACCTGCAGGACCATCACTGGTGGTCATTCTTGAGCTGATAAGGCTCATTTGATAGTAACAAGAAATAGAGCCTTCAGTGTCATTGGCCCAGTATTGTGGAAGACTCTGCCAACAGAAATTGAGCAGGCACAATCTGTTTCAATATCCACTGAAAATGTTCCTTTTCCTCCAAACCTATGCAGGCAAATCTTTCCACAATGGTAAATTGATGCCTGTTTTTATCTTTTATGTAGTTTTTGCAGTATGGTTTTATGTATTTTTGTTGTAAACCACTTTGACATTTTTTAAATGACATAGTGGTGAATAAATATTTTTATAAATAAGATAAACAAAAATAAATAAGAAATATTTCTTGTTAAATCAATGTTATTATTTTACTGTTTTTACTTAGCTTCATGAAATACTGTAATCTGCATTGGCTTTTTCTTTTTAACTGAAACTGATGAGGATATGTGATGGATTGAATTTAAGATTTAAAAAAGTTAGAAACAGAGGGAACAGAAACTAACAGATATGTACATTCCTACATGCCAGTGAGGTATGGAGACAGATTTGGGTTATGAATGCCAATATGCACATCACCCCAATCTCTGAAGGGTGCGAGATTCCAGGGGTTCCAGGAACTTATCCAGGGTTCAGTTTCCTTGGAATGAGGGACAGCAGAGACTGTGGTATATTTGTGATATATGGTTTATTTTCACATTTATACTACCTGAGCCCATGATGGAGGGGCTCAGAGTATTAACACCCCAAGAATGTCTTGCTTCTCTCATAACCATAACCTTGAATTCCAAAAGAAATCAAGCATGGCTCTGTCTCTTAGCTGCCCACCCTGCAGCTTGCAGCTTTTAGCTTGTACACACAACTCAACTCTTTGTCTTTCTAACCAACAGACAGCAGAGGAGGGGAGGCACCCATTAGTCCTCTGGCAATGAGCCACTTCCTTTGTTACCTTAACAACCCATACTTAGGCTATTACCTCACCAAGACATTAGCCTGGCTATTCCAGCAATTGAATTTAGGAATCAGAAAGGGGATCAGACATAGATCCTACCCCCAGAAACTCACAACAATACTTTAGGGCTAAGATTTTCAAACTTTATAGCACAACTGTGCTATTACAGGTGAAATGTAAGATTAAAAAAACCTATCTATTAAATCTCTGCTGGTGCTTCATGCCCTGTGTAAACGGTAAATAAAACACCTGATTTTACTTTCTGATACCTTATATTTGACCTTGAACAAAGTTCTTGCTTGCAGGCAGATTTCATCTTAATATGTTATGTGGCAGAATAATGATGCTTTCTAGGGAGAAAATATGTGCTTGAAGAATAGAAATAATTTGCCAGTAACTTACCTTGTTATTGTGCCCTCAGCAGTATCTTAAACATTGCTGTGTTCATCTGTATTTGTGATGGTTGGTGTAAACATAGGTGACTGCATGGGGTCTGAGGTAGTGTTCTGTCTTAGAGCATTCCTATACAATTTGATAAACATAGACTTTTGGAATGATACAGTCAAAATGAAGGGATGGGGCATATAAAGAGCAAGAGACGGGAAGAGGAAACAATGAACGATCCAGTCTGTGCTTTAAAACATCACTCTGTAGATGAAGGAAGAATGATATGACTTTTTTAATAAATAAAAAAGAACTGCAATTAACTATGCCCCAGTTCACAAATTTGTTGGATAGATGATCCAATTCACCCCTCACTGAAATTATTACATATGTAATTGGCATGTTCACTTTCTCAGGCCAATGACTCATCTAGTCCAATTTTCTGTTCTTACAGTGGCCAACCAGATGCCTGTGGGAAGCCAACCTGAGTGTGATAGTGCTCTCCCTGCTTGTTATTCCCCAAAACTGGTATCCCGAAACATCTAGTGGAGGTAGAACGTAAGATTGTGTCTGATGTTGCTTCTGCCGACCATAGACCTACTGGGATACAGTCAACATTGTAGTTGTTCAATCAATACAAGCATTTTTACCTCCCACACAGAACAATCTCTCCTCTTGTTTCTACCACATGTTGTTCTGGAGGTTCTCCTGACCACTCAGAGCCAACTGGAGGAGGTATGGGGCAGGGATAGGGGTGGTGAAGTCACATTGCAGTAGTGGGTCTCATTGTGTCAGCAATGCTGGTGCACCCATGTACTTTAATCCAACCCTTTGCCATTATAAATTTAATTCTATTATTTCAATTGATCTACTCTGGGTAGAACTTAGTTGAATATAACCCTCAGTCATCATAGCTAGCAATGGTTACTGATACGTTTGTCCTCTGTAAAAGAATCCTATTTTAAAAACATTTAAGTTAATGGTCATCACTACTTCTCGTGGGAGTGAATTCCAGAGTTTAACTGTGCTGCGTTGAGAAGTGCAGTCGTACCTTGGAAGTCAAATGGAATTGGTTCTGGAAGTCTGTTCAACTTCCAAAATGTTTGGAAGCCACAGAAGCCCTATTGGACATTCGGGTGCCAAAGAACGTTCATAAACTGCAAAACTTACTTCTGGGTTTGTGGTGTTCAGGAGTCAAAATGTTCGACTTGCAAGGTATTTGGGATCCCAGATACGACTGTACTTCCTTTTGCTTTTCCCAAATGTTTCAACATTCAGCTTCATTTGCTTGCCCCAACCACTTCTGTCTATCCAGGTTTCTTCATACCATGCCTAAATTTATATACCTCTGTTGTGTTGTCCCTTATGTGCTTTTTTTTCTCTTCTAAATTAAAAAGCCTCAGATGTTTCAACCTTTCCTCATTGCTTCAACCTCTTGATCATTTTGGTTCCCCTTTTGGTTGCATAATCTTAAAATGTTTGCCATTTGAATTGGTTCCAAAAGGAACCACCCCCACCCCCTGCATCAGCAGCTCTCCCATCTACTCATCCCGCACTCTGACATGCATGACCACGCATGTGACCTCAGTGAAAGAACTGACAACTAGCCAAACAGACAGATGGTAAGTGATGCAGAAGGGGAAGAAAAGCCACTGGCGTTTATCTGACCTCTCTGGAATCATCACAACTTGATGCTGACGCCTGGTTAATCGGTGATTTATAAAATTGTTCCCGTTATAGCTCAAAAGGTGCCAGTTCCAGAGAATTTTGCCTGTGAGAATTTGGCTTCTGCTTCAATTCCATTTTGAGACAGAATGCATGCATAAAATGGACTTTGTTTTGGGTGAGGTGGCTTAGGGAAGAGATGGGCAGAAGCAGATTGGAATCTACTGGTGGACATCTGGGTGACTTACAGCAGATCAAAAAAGATTCATAACTTCCAGTTCTGGGGATGAGGGAGAAATTGGATTTCGTTTACATTTCAATGTGAACCTTCCTAATTTGCACTTCCCGAAGCAATTATGTGAATTGAAAAAGAACTATGATTTTAAATTCTCATGTTTCCATTAATTTGTTAAGTCCATTAATTTCAGTGGGTCTACTCTGAGTATCACTAGCATTGAATACAGAATATAACAATAGAGCCAGCCCTGAGTGAGTGGGTGGGTGTGGGTGTGATTGCTTAAGGCTGACGTCTACCAATGACTGACTTACAGAGGCAAGTTCTAGGGATCATTTTTGTATGAACATCCCCCCAAAATTCCAGTTTGAAGGCAAATTGGTCTCAGCATGAATCATGGCAGCTGTAAGTGCATAACCATACTCTAAATTTGAGCTGGATTAATAGTCATTTTTGCTGGTGTTTTTGAAACAGAATCCCTGATCAGGAGATTGCGTAGAGTAGAAAAGAATTTGCTCTCCATCACAAAGAATGTTTCAAAGCTTTATTGCAGAACAGTCTTAAGATAGTTACAAATAATTGTAACAAGATACAAAGTAACAAATAAATGTGTGATGGAACGATGAGCTGCTTGTGCGTAAAATCCAAGTCCCTCAGAGTTTGGTCATGTTTCCAAACCTCTGTCTGTAACGGAGCCCCTTAAACATGGCTCTGTCAGTCGCTTGCAGATTCCGACAGTGGTTGCTTTCGGAATCGCTTCCAACATAAAAGCTCCTTAACGGAAACACGTCTTCTGGACTCTCTGCGTGACAGTTTCCGACGAGGAGTGGGTTTCCCTACAGGAGGTCCTGAAACCTCCCCACTGTTTTCGCTGGAAGTGTCTCGGAGCCATCCCTCCTGCTCACTTTCCCTCAGCTCAGCTCTTCTCCCCCTACTGGTTCCCTCTTCAGCTGCTGAGTCTCTCCCAACCTGTGTGAGCCCTTCCACCTCCCTTCCTTCCGATGCCAGTTCCCTGACATCCACCTCCCCTCCAGGGCCCCCTTCACCCCCTCCCGCCCCCTCCTCTATGGGCGGTGAGGAGGCAAAACCCCGGAAGGAACTTCCTTCACCTTCCGATGTCTCGAACACTTCTCTCCACCTGTTGCGGTTCCTGGTCTCGAAGTACTCCTCCTCCTCAGAGTCCATCTCCCCTTCCCCTTCCGAATCCGTGAATCCTTCCAACTCCTCCTCCTCATCGGTGGTCCCAAAGTATTCCCTCCGGAACCTCTCCACAGGCTGAGGTTTCCTTGGGAACCTTTGATGGAACGTTTCTATCAATACCTCGTCATTGATATCTTCTGCCATTACCCAAGTGTTTTCTGACTCCGGTTCTCCTTCCCACGCTACCAAATACTCCACCTGATCCCCCTTCCACCTGGCGTCGAGGATTTCTGCCACATGGCTGCTGCATTCCCTTTCTTCTATGATCGGTCCCCGAGTGGACATCCCTTCTCGTCCCCCCTCATACGGTGACAGTAACGACCTGTGAAATACTGGGTGCAGTTTCATGTGGTTGGGTAACCGGAGCCTGAAAGCCACTGGGTTGACTTGTTGAATGACCTCAAAGGGACCCAACCTCCTGGGTCTTAATTTCTTACAACCTCCTTTGAACGGCAACCCTTGGGTTGACAGCCACACCCGATCTCCCACCCTTATGGTTTCACCTTCCCTTCGGTTCTTGTCTGCCTGCCTCTTGTATTCTTCCTTCGCCCTTTCTAAGTTGAGTTGGAGCTGACGATGGATTGCTTCCATTTCTTCTACAAAATGCTCGGCTGCCGGGACGCTCCATCTCTCCCCTCCTCCCCCTGGGAATGCCCTGGGATGACACCCATAATTAGCCAAGAAGGGGCTCATCCCTGTGGACACATTCTCTGCATTGTTGTAGGCAAATTCCGCCAGCGCCAACCTCTCTACCCAGTCATTCTCTCGGTCATTGACATAACACCTCAGGTATTGCTGGAGGACACCGTTTGCTCTTTCCGCCTGCCCGTTGGTTTCAGGGTGCCGGGCAGTCGAAAAGTTGACCTCCACCTGCAGTAAGCTCATGAGCTTCCTCCAGAACCTGGAAGTAAATTGTTTTCCCCTGTCTGAGACCACCCTCAATGGCACGCCGTGCAACCTAAAAATGTGTTCTACAAATAACTTCGCTGTCTCTTCCGCCGTGACTGCATGCGAACAGGCTACAAAGTGGCACATCTTTGTTAGTAGGTCTACCACCACCATGATGGCTGTTTTCCCCTTGGACTTCGGCAGATCAGTCATAAAATCTATCGACACTGCCTCCCAAGGTCGTTCTGGGGTTGGTAAGGGTTCTAATAGCCCCGCCGGCGCCCGCCTCTCCCCTTTGGCTCGCTGGCATTGCTCACACCCTCTTACATACTCCCGTACATCTTCCCTCACCTTAGGCCACCAAAATTCCCTGGTGACCAACCACATGGTTTTGTGTTGCCCAAAATGCCCCGCCGTGGGGCTGTCGTGCAACTGCTTGAGTACCCTCCCCCTTAAGTCTCCTTCGGGGATATACAGTGCCCCTTTGTAATACAACACTCCATTTTTTTCCTCAAAACCCCCTGGTTCCTCTCCCTCACCCCTAAGACCTCTGAGCTTATTCTGGGCATATTCATCATTCTCTGTTTCCTCTACCAGTTCTCTTTGCCCCACCAATGCCGCCCCACACACCCAGCGGTCCTCTGGGATGACATGTCTCTCTTCGGGTCCCCCCTCCCCTTCCAAATATTCAGGTTTGCGTGAGAGAGCGTCCGCCCTAACATTTTCTGGACCTGGCACATAACAAATTTCAAAGTGAAATTTGGAGAACTCCTGGGCCCATCGCACTTGCCGTTGGTTGAGCACTCGTGCCGTTCTCCAATACTCTAAGTTCTTGTGGTCCGTGCACACTTGCACCTTATGTTGTGCCCCAATTAATAAATGCCTCCATCTCCTGAACTCTTCATGAATGGCAAGTAGTTCTCGGTCATACACCGTGTAGTTCCTCTCAGATTTGTTCAGCTTTCGCGAAAATAAGGCACACAGTCTCCACTCTGACTCCTCCTTCCCAGGCTGCAGAAGCACCGCCCCCACAGCCCGGTCTGATGCGTCCGTCTCCACTCGCATCGGTTTTTGTAAATCCACATGCAGGAGCTGTTCTTCCGAAGCGAACGCCCTTTTCAGTTCCTCAAAAGCTCGCTCCGCCTCCGCCGTCCAAACGAATTTCCTCTTACTGCTGAGACAGTCCGTAATGGGAGCCGTCAAGTGGGCAAAATTTCTGATGAACTTCCGATAGAAGTTTCCAAATCCAAGGAATCTTTGCACATCCTTCCTTGTTTTCGGTGTTTTCCATTCCAGTACCGCTTGGACCTTGCCAGGATCCATGGCCAATCCCTTGTCCGACAAGCGGTACCCCAGGAATTCCACCTCCTTGGCATGAAACTGACACTTCTCTAGCTTCACCCACAGCTGATTGGCTTGCAGTCTGCCCAACACTTCCCTGACGTCTTTTACATGCTGCTCCTCAGTCTCTGAATATACTAACACGTCATCTAAGAAGGCCACACAATTCTTGTAAAGCAAAGGCCCCAGGACGTGGTTCATAAACGATTGAAAGCACGCGGAGCCTCCTTGTAGGCCGAAGGGCATAACTAAATATTCAAATGCCCCCAAAGGGGTGAACATGGTGGTTTTCCATTCATCCCCCTTCCTTATTCGTATCAGGTTGTACGCCCCCCTCAGGTCCAGTTTAGTAAAAATCTTTCCCTTCCTGACCCTTGTCAAAATGTCATCAATTCTGGGCATCGGGAAAGTCACTGGTTCTGACACTGCATTTAAGGACCTGAAGTCCACTACAAGCCTGGGTTTGTCCGTGTGTTTTTTTGTCCACAAAAAACACTGGGCTGCCCCCCACCGCCCTGGACTCTCTGATGAACCCTCTCTTCAGGTTCTTGTCAATGAACTCTCTTAGCTCCTGCATCTCTCTGTCTGACATGGCGTACAGCTTGCCTACAGGGAGCTGTGCCCCAGGGAGTAAATTGATTTGACAGTCAAAGGGCCTATGTGGGGGTAGTTTGTCTGCCTCCTTCTCGCTGAAGACGTTGCTCAGGTCGGCGTATTGTTGGGGAACCTTCCCCTTCTCCATTACTTCCATCCCTGCTAGAGTGGCTCTGGCCCCTCCTTGAGCCTCCTGCTCTTTGCAGTGTTCTAGACAATGTGCTGACCCAAAGGAGACCACTCTCTGATGCCAGCCCACTAGCGGATCATGTAACGCTAGCCAGCTCATCCCCAAAATAATGGGAGCTCCTCCCAAGGTAGCCACATTAAACGCTATTAGCTCAGTGTGTCTTGCTACCGTCATTATCATTGGGACGGTCTGCTGGCTGACTTCTCCTCCCAGCAGCTCCCTTCCATCGATCGTGGTCACCTGCAAAGGGTTACTTAAAGGGATAGTCTGTATCTGGTGCTCAGCAGCAAACTCCTTACTCATAAAATTGCAGGAGCTGCCTGAGTCCAATAGCGCCTTTATCTTTAGTGGGTGTCCGTTAGGCAGCTCTAGTAACACCTCTATCACTAGGGCGGGTTTAGGAGGTTCCGGCGTGGGCACTTTCACTGCTCTTTGGCCTGGCTGCTGTGCCCCGACGGTGGCAGCCAGGCGTTGGCTTTTACTTGCTCCGGTACCTTTTCCTCCCTCTCCCCAACAGCTCCCGCCATTCCTTGCCATTCCTTTCTTTGGGGGCAGACTCTGGCAAAATGACCTGGCTGTTGGCAGAGATAACATTTCTTGGCGCCCTTTCCCTCCTTCTTCCGCTCTTCACTGGGCTTTGAAACTGCGCGCGCGCGCGCTGTTCCAATTTCCATCGGCTCTCCCGGCGGGAACGGTGGCTCTGGAATCTCTGGAATGCGAAGCTCCCTCCAACGTTCCCCCTTCCCTTCCCGCCTCTCCAAGGCTCTCGCCTCTTGGCGCGCTCCTATGGTCAGCGCTGATTTGGTCAGCTGGTCCATAGACTCCGCCCTGGGCGCCTGGGAAAGTTCGTCTTTCACAGCCGAAGAAAGCCCTTCTTCAAAGAGCATTTGAATGGGTTCCGCCGATAGATCCCACCCCAATTTATGGATCAACATGGTAAACTCAGTCCAGTACTCACACACAGATCGGCTCCCCTGTTTGCACGCCATTAACTGTCTGCGTACCACTCCCTGCTCAATATCGCTGGAAAACATCAAATCCATTGCACGAAAAAACTTCCTCGTATCCTTCAGGATGTCATTGTTTGTTGCCATCAGGGGCCTCACCCAGTCTTTCGCCCCCTTTTCGAGATGCCCAATCACAAAAGCCACCCGCGATTCCTCGTCGGGAAAGTCATCAAACTGCAGATTAAGGGCATATTGCATCTCTGTCCTAAAGGCATGATAGTCCTTGGCCTCCCCCCCAAACTTCTGCACCAATCCTGGCAACTTTCTGGCGAGCGGGGTGGTTTTCCCCTTCTCTGCATCTTGAGCCCTCCTCTCCTCAAGCCTCGCCGTCTGCAGCGCTAGCTGGACCTCCAACGCCCTGTACCTTTCCTCCAGGCTTGGACCCGCTCCAGCTCCTGCTTCTCCGGTTCCGGCTGGGTTGCTCATGATGCCTTCTCCTGCACAAACTGCTCACAGGGACTGTCGGAATGCTGTGATGGAACGATGAGCTGCTTGTGCGTAAAATCCAAGTCCCTCAGAGTTTGGTCATGTTTCCAAACCTCTGTCTGTAACGGAGCCCCTTAAACATGGCTCTGTCAGTCGCTTGCAGATTCCGACAGTGGTTGCTTTCGGAATCGCTTCCAACATAAAAGCTCCTTAACGGAAACACGTCTTCTGGACTCTCTGCGTGACAGTTTCCGGCGAGGAGTGGGTGTCCCTACAGGAGGTCCTGAAACCTCCCCACTGTTTTCGCTGGAAGTGTCTCGGAGCCATCCCTCCTGCTCACTTTCCCTCAGCTCAGCTCTTCTCCCCCTATTGGTTCCCTCTTCAGCTGCTGAGTCTCTCCCAACCTGTGTGAGCCCTTCCACCTCCCTTCCTTCCGATGGCAGTTCCCTGACAAAATGTTACAAGATACAAAGTGACCCCTTGCTCTTAAATCAACAAACACTGTAATCCTGTCTGGTTTAAGTCCTTAATACAGATCAGTAACTTTCCTTGCTCTGATCCCAGAGAGAGATCTATCCAAGTATCTTGTCTCATCCTCATCCTGGAGTTTAGTCTCTCCTCCAACATGTTGGGAGCTCCCTCTCCTGACATGAGTTCTCAGGTTTCATCTTCCTTCTGACAGAGAGTCCTCTTGGATCTCTAGCAACAAGTCATCAATTAACCTAAACCCTCAAACAGGAAACATCCACCTTTCCTACAGCATTTGCTAGAGAAAAACCTCCTACCTAGCATAACTTTTATGTTATGTTATTTTATGTATATTTAACTATTCTACCTCCTGTAGGAAACTCTGGGAACTGTAGTTTGGGCCCACCAGGAATCTACTTATTTATTGAAATTTATTTATTAAGTGGTTTCCCATCTCACCCTTCTTATTTTTTTGTTCAGGATGGAATTACAAGCAAAAAAATCTGATCATCAAAGAGGGTTCAGAAATATAAAAAAACTAGCACAATCAATAAAAAACCTATCAGCATTAAAAAAAACCAACCACCCCAAAATCTTCATTCAGTAAAAGCAGCAGTTAAAAGCAGTATAAAATTAATTCCAGCCAGGATTAAGTATGAATTAAAATGCCTAGGAGAATAAAAACTAGAATTCCCCGTAGTCTTTGGGAGAATCCCTGATAGAGAGCCAGTGTGGTGTAGTGGTTAAGAGTGGTAGTCTCGTAATCTGGGGAACCGGGTTCGCGTCTCCGCTCCTCCACATGCAGCTGCTGGGTGACCTTGGGCCAGTCACACTTCTTTGAAGTCTCTCAGCCCCACTCACCTCACAGAGTGTTTGTTGTGGGGGAGGAAGGGAAAGGAGAATGTTAGCCGCTTTGAGACTCCTTAAAGGGAGTGAAAGGCGGGATATCAAATCCAAAACTCTTCTAGTTAAATTGCCATAAAATGTATATGAGCATGTAATGCAGAAATATACTGGTGCTGCAGAATTATCTCCTAAGGTGCATAAGCCTACTGTAAAACAGCATTTCATTAATCTTGCATTTTATTTCTTGGATTATTCAAAGTTAAGGAGTTCTCTTTGCCACTTTAAAATTACAGGAGGACATGTATGTAATAAGCACCCTTAAATCCCCCCACCCCCCGCCAAAAGCCTCCATATAACTGTTAATAGCTTTATTTCAAGAGGTTGGATGGTCCAGTATTGTTAAATTAAACAAGACAGCTATCATATGCACTTGGTAGTAAATCTCATTAAACTTGGCAGTAGGATTTTTCAGTAAAGTTGCATAGTTCCTGCTGTAAAATTCAAATCACTCCATATTTACTCAAAATGCTTCAGAAATAACTGATACCTTCAGGCAATTAAAAGATGCCCTTAATCAAGGGGGGGGGGGACATTACTCAAGCATAATGAAGGAAAGAATAACAACTAAAAAGAAATGAATGACTAGCTATCTTCAGCTGAGATATCATCCAGACCTCCTTTTGTGCTGTAATTTCCAGGCACACCTCTTTGCTTTCCAAGTGCATGTCAGAGTTGTTGTGGTTTTTGTGGTTGTCCTGCTGCTTTCCCTGGGAAAGCCTGCTGTTACTGCTGAATTGGAACAAACAACAATTGGGTTTTCTGCATGTTATTTGCTTCCAGGAAAAAAAAAACCTGTTTCAAGCTTGGAATCTGCTTTCAGGCCTAGACATTTTTATATAGCTGTGCATGGTGCTTCACAAACAGGGTGAAGAGGGTGCTTCACAACACCTTTCCTTTAGGAGAGCCAGTTGTGGAGCTTCCCTTACATGCCCAATTAACCTCTCTCCTCAACAGGTTATCCTTCAGGGTCCAGGAAAGGCTCTCCTTAAGGAAAAACTTTGCAGAACCTCACTACCACCCCAAGATCACCCACTCCCCTCCACAGCTGTTATCCTATGGCATCCAGGTAAGGCTCTGCAAGTAGATATCCTCACCCACCCACCTCAGAATCAACAGTTGTGGTGGATCTTGGGATCTCAATTTCCAGCAGCACTCTGTGCTACACCAAAATTTGCCTCCCCCCCATGTCTTGCGCTCCATTCTAAATCATTCTTGCAGTGTCACCTGCACTACCTCCAAAGTACAGTACCCAGTGCGACAGAACCAGTTGCTCTCTCCTAAATTTATCTCTGTCAAGAGCTGTGAAGTGGAGGAGGCAATCCTACAGGCCCTGGGTGAGGTTCCGCAAATGGCATTTGTTAAAGAAAGCAGCTTGTGGAGCTTCAACCCCTCCCAGGTTGACTTTTCAATTGTTGGTTGGGTCCTCTGTGCGTGCATGATGCTTCACAAGCAACCTTTCTTTTGAGAAAGCGTGTTCTCCCTAACAGAGAGCATGTGTTGTGGTGGGGTCTAGCAGTCCACCCCACTGTTGCTGGGCAGATCTGTCTGGCCATTGGGCAGTCATTGGGCAATTGAGTTGTTGGGGAGATTTCAATGTTGCCAATTTGGGGGTGGGACACAAAGGTTTTAAAACAGGACATGCAGATTTGGGCGTTCTCTTTTGCTGCGTGCAATGGATCACCCGCCTACCCTCCCTGAACTGGGGGTCTTATCGCTTTGACCTTGCTATGCCTGTCATGGGATCGTCTGCTTTTGGGGCAGGGGCCTGGTAGGAATTTTGTCCATTTGGCTGATTGGCTGGTGCCATTTGGTTTTTTTCTACTGCGTAGCAAATTGTCACAGCTTGTAAGGTTTGCGGTTAGGCATTGGTTAAAAAATTGGTGGAGGGGTAAGTGCCTACCCCTCCAATGCTGGTGCTGCAAGGGAATTCCGTTAAAGGAATCCGGGGGTTTGCCATGCTTTCGTCCAAATCCCTGGCATCGGGTTTGGGCCGCGCAAGCCCCTGGGAGCATGCTGGGAGAGGTGAAGGTCTGTTGCCCAGCTTGATTTATCCCCAATATTGTTTTCCCTGACTGGCTTCTGCTGGAATCTGGAAGTCAGTTCTGTCCCTGGGGCGAGGACAGATAGTCATAACCAGTGCCTAAGCAACCACTCACATTTGTGCATTTAAATAAAATTGTGGCCAAAATTACGCCAAAAAACTTAAACAAAAATTCTGTGTGAAGTGTGAGTTATTGGGGTGACTTGGGGACCTCGCGACACACAAAACTGCTTGCAGAGCATCACACACACACTCCAGGATCTATCCCTCTGCTCATCAACCCTTGATAGGAGGGGCATTCCTGCAGCATGTAGGCAATGTTCTGCAATTGGCTTTCTCAAAGGAAAGCTGCTTCCACAGCATCATTCCCACCTTTCACACTGCAGTACCTACTGGTGCGAATAAAATTTAGCGCGGCATGGCAGTGTGAAAGGAACATTAGAAAACGGGACAGAAGCACTATCCTCTTAATCAGTAAAGCTAACACAATAACCCCCATGTGTGAATGCTGCCTGAGTTCAATACTGGAAGGCAGTGATCTTGCTTAAATTGTTGCCTTGAGTTACCTCACTTTGTCCCCTCGACAAGTGTGTTTCTTTCTCAATTTTGATCAAAGGTTCAAGTTGGAGCTCAACAAAGCTCCCTGGGTTTGCTTTCCCCTTGTTGCTTAGTTTTACATATATTACTTCTAACAAGTTTAGCTGTTAAGCTCTTGCATAATACATTGGGAACTCGGAATGAGAATGCCATTCCTTATTTTCTGTGGAAGATACTTAATCAAAAGTGACCCACAATTTCAAGCATGAATGCATAACATCTCATTATTAACCACTAGCTGAGACATTATATGGCAGGCCCACTATGGACTAGGATGTAACCGATGCATTCAAGGGAAGCCACTTGCTCGGCAGCTGAGGTTGCATTGAGTTCTGTCTTTTGGTTTGATGCAGGTAACCTGGCAATATAGGAAGCATTCTTCTTTCCACCACCCACCCCCAATTTCTTTTCCTTGTCATGCATATTTGTATACCTTTGTTTCAGTTTCAAACAAGTCTATTCAGTTTCTCTCCGCAGTGCCATGAGAATCAATACAGCAGCTCTATGGGTATAGCTATTGGTTTTTTCTGATTTCTGTACCACTGAGAGAGCCAGGCAGAGGAGGAAGCTCTAGATAGTTACTACCTCTGTTCATGTGATATATCCATGGACGTGAATGTGAGGACAGGGGGATAGGAATCATGCAGGCAGAATGGTGAAATCAGTTATGATTAAATGGGCACAAGATGTTGGACATAACATAATGATGGCTGACTGGGAACAGTTATGGACCACAGGTATGAAATTTACGGCATGTAATGTCTTAAGAGAAAATTTAATGAAAATGATTTATAGGTGGTACATGACACCAGTCAAGCTTGCAAAAAATTATCATTTGAAGGTACATTCTTTCACCTATGGTGGACATGCCCAAAGATTAAGACATTCTGGGAGATGATCTATAACGAAATGAAAAAGGTATTTAAATATACCTTTCTGAAGAAACCAGAGGCCTTTCTCCTGGGCATGGTTGGCCAATTGGTGTCAAAGAAGGATAGAATCTTTTTTATGTATGCAACAACAGCAGCAAGAATACTCATCGCGAAGTATTGGAAGACACAAGATTTACCCACCCAGGAAGAATGGCAGATGAAGCTGATGGACTATATGGAATGTCGGCAAGCCTTGCGCACCCGGGGGATCTGCCCCGGGAACGCAAGGCTTGCGGGCGGCAGCCTGCAGCGCGGAGCACGGGGCGCCCTCCGGAGGACGCCCTGTGCTTCGCGCAGGTGTCGGCAAGCCTTGTGCACCCGGGGGATCTCCCCCGGGAGCGCAAGGCTTGCGGGCGGCAGCCTGCAGCGCGGAGCACGGGGCTCCCTCCGGAGGACGCCCCGTGCTTCGCGCAGGTGTCCGCAAGCCTTGCGCGCCCGGGGGAACTCCCCCCGAGCGCTCACGGCTTGCAGGCGGCAGCCGGCAGCGCGGAGCATGGGGCGCCCTCCGGAGGACGCCCCGTGCTTCGCGCAGGTGTCTGCAGCCTGCCGCCCGGCGCGTGGAGCGCCCTGAAGCAGAGCGCCCCTCACGCCGGGCAGACACCGGCCAGCCCCACAAGCTCAGGGGACAACGGGGAGGCGCAGCACCGCCATCCCACTGTTCCCCGACCTGGTTTTGGGGGGGAAATAAAGGAAAAAAAAATTCCTTTATTTCCCCCCCAAAAAAGTAGGTGCATCCTATGGGACGGAGCGTCCTATGGAATGAAAAATACGGTAAGTATAAATAGATTAATAGAGTATTAAAGGGAAAAATAAGGTTAGAATGTGTTAAGATAATTAAAGGATAGAAAGCAGAGGGAGATGGAAAGGAATTGCTGAAACAATTAACAGAGGTGGAATACAAAAAGGGAGGTGTGAGGAGGTCATTGAAATAAGTGAATGAAAGATAAGATATTGAAACTGTTTGATGTGTTTTAAACTGTTTTTGTTTCATTTGGTTAGTTTAATGTGTTAATGTTATGTATTGTTTTTGTATTGTATTGTATTGTTTATTTTTTTTTCTTTTTTGTAGTGTTTAAATTGTTGGAAAAGCAATAAATATTATTTTTTTAAAAAAAGGAATCATGTAGGCAGGCCTCACTCCTGACTAAAGATCTAGATAGAGCTTGGCACCACAAATACTACTCTCTCTGTGTCTGGGGGAACTTGTTGAATGAATTCTATTTATTTGATGCAATGAATGAAATAGATTTCAGGAACCCTAGACTGGAGATAAATAGTTACAAAGGTGTATCTACCTGCAATACTTAGTTGCAAAGTAATTATACCAATACCATTTTCAAAAATAATGGTGCTGTTAAAGATGGAAGATGGGTAATAAGATATGGCATATTTTAAATCTGCCAGCTGTTAATTGGGAGCCATTTACCAGAACCAGATAAAAATTCTCCCCGCCCCATGCCCTCCAGAGACACTTTAGCCCTTTGCTGCTAAACTTTCAGCCCAAGACATTTCATGCAGATTCACATCTTTTTCTGACATTTATTTATTTAACTCCTGTACCATGAATCAATGGAAGATTTCATACATTGTGATATCCTGATTTTTTTCCATAAAGTTTGAGGGGAGGTTAGATGACATTGGTTATTTATTGAGCCTTCATTTGATTTTTTTACAGGGAGGTTAGATGAGGTATGTGTTGTGGAAATCTTACCCCACACTGTTCCAGTGCATTTTCCCATCACTTTCCTGATCACAAAAAAGGGAGTGGGGTGGATTTCTTGTGCAGGAGCTCCAAATCAATTTTAACTGTGCAATTTGTCAGTATGTGATTTAGTCCCTCTGGAAACAGCACCAGTCTGGAAGTGCCCATGAAGTAGAAACAGACTAATTCATCCATTCCTAATTGAGTCCCAGGATCTACCTTTCATTCTTTAGGGATTTTACTGAGAAAACTTCTGACCAATCATGAAAAAATGCATCTCCTTCCCTCCTGTTCTGGACATGAGAAGGGGGGAGGGGAGACAACACCTATAAATAAAGTACCTCCAGGTTTTATTAGGCTTTTGTGAAAACCTATGAATTACTGGCCAAATGGGGAATGCTGTTCCCTTGGCCCAAGAACAGTCAGCCATGCAAATTGCTAATATGGAACCTACAAGTCAGCACTGTGGGATTTTCCTACAGAGATGCAAAATCAATGCAGACCTCTGTAAATATGTGCTGCCATGGCAATAAAACCGCAAGCAGTATTGATACAAATGTGGATCATAATTATACAAGGCTTGTGTCTCAGCTCCCTTAATCCCCATGCTCTAACAAAATCATTTCAAACAATCCACACTTTGAATTGAGTTTAAAGCCAGCTGAATGTTGTTTTTCCAGGACCCAAACCACCACCGCCACCCTCCCCATATAGTATAATGATTCTAGTGAATGGAAGGATTATCGTTTTTAAAACCTTTTGATTGTGACTGTCTCGAGTTTTTAAAAATCAGACTCCTTGACGGACTGGAGAGTTCCATTATAAGAACATTTCTTATAAAGACTGCATTCTTGGGGTTCAAAAGTTTGATTGCTTTCTTCTGAATTTGTAAATGTGTTTCAGATTAAAAAACCAGCTTCATCATCTCTCTCAAAACTATGTTTATGTCAGGAAGATATTTCTTTCTTTTTCCTTGTCTTCTGCTTTGTATCTCTAAATCTATATCTTACAGCCTGTCCAATGTGATTGCAAGATGCAAAGACAAATTGTCAAAAGTCAACACTCGAAAAACAAATGGCACCCAAGTGCTGATAATGGGCCATTTACAGCAGTGTCAGATAGAACTCAGCTCTTTAACCCTTAGGCATATGGTGAAACAGCTTGGATAACAAGCCAGCTGAGGAATAGCTAAATACTTTCAATTTTTAATCACAACAATGTTGTATGACCATTTTGCTAAGGCAATTTTGCTAAGGCAAATCAAGTCCCATTTTGGGATGGTTGCCAAGACTTTGATGTGTCTTTTATCAGTAACAGGATCCTGTCCTTCTAGCCAGCTCTTCACCTCTCCTTTCACCCTAGTCTTCTCCATAAGTTTCAGTTTATAACCCTCTCGTCAGGAACCATGACACTACAATGGTTGGTAGAAAGCCAATGATTCTATCTGTGCCAAATAAACATTGTAAACTACTTCACATTGGAATGTCCCTTCCCACCATGTCAAGAGGCTTCTGGCTACTTGTAGCAGCTATCCATTTTGACAATTGTGGCAGATGGAGAGCTTACTTACCCTCCTTCGCAGCAATAAGACCAGCAGTGAAGAAATATGCAGTCTAAGAACATCAGAAGAGTCTGCAGTATCAGGCTAATGGCCTGTCTAGTCCAGTATTCTGTTCTCACAACAGCTAACCAAATGCCTATGGGAAGCCCAAAAGCAGAACCCCAGCTCAATCACACTCTTCCCACTCAAGATTCCCAGCAACTGGGGCAGGTCCTGATGTTGCTTTGCTTGCCTCCCTTGCTTTCTTCTTCCTCCACATACGGCCAACTTCATAAATCCACATCAGCCTTCAACCTCCCTGACCATTTGGATCAGATTTTACTAGAATTTGATGTAACTTTGACATGCAGCATGACTTGCAGTGATTTTGATGGTATATTGGCTGTCTCCGAGTGCAGATCCAGGTCACTGAGCCTGAGCTTCCACAACCAATGCCCAGTAGATAAGTTCTATGCATATGATAATATTTTATTCTCTTTTAAATGCGCATTTTATACTTGACTTTCTTTAGTAATGTTTTCTTTTGTTTTTTGGGGGTAAACTTTGCTGTGTTAAATGTGCATTCTGTAGCTGACCTCCTTTGAAATGTTTTGTTTTGAAATATTTAAGATAATATTTTGTTTCCTGTTAATTATGTTGCCTTGAATGTAAACTTTGATGTTTTAATGTGCTGTCAATTGCTTTGAGATTTCCCCCCTAAAAATATAAAGTGGCATAAACATGAAATGAATCAGAAAAATGAATCAGAACTTCGACACCAATCATTTAGAACCTCTGCTTTGTTTTACCACTAGCTCAAAAGCTGATATTTGTCTAGAAACAGTTTCCTGTATGAGCCTGTTGTTCAAAAAGGCCATGGTACCAGTATACTTCCCAGTTTATTCCTCAAGACCGATTCTGAAATGAGAATTACATTATTGTAAAAAACCAAACAAATGGTTTAGTCCCTTGTTGCCTCACACACTGGTATTTGATTCCCATTTGTAACAACTTAGCCACTGAGGAATCGTCTTCAGTTTTCTCATTTATAAAATCAATCATAATAAAAGTGACTCAGGTGTACAGTGAATATATATTAATAAAATAGGGACAATTAGTTGCCCATTATCCCTTGAGGGGCTTTTTACAGCTCTGTTAATTAGTGTTTACAAAGTACCTTAGCCTACATAGATTAAGACATCATCCAAGTGTTGAGTGTTCTATTAGGTTTCCATTTTCTACATACGTTTGAAGGTGTGATCCTGGGGATGGGAGAGAAATTTGATGCAGTTCACATTTAAATATGAGCCTATGTAATGAACTCTTTTCAAAACAATATGTGAACTGAAATGTAGACATCCCATGAAATTCAAACTTTTTTGAATTTTGCATTGCAGTACTCCAGCCAAGTAATGTATATAAAAAAACTGCCTATGCTTAGGTAAAGTGTGCATTAAACATTTGTATAGAAATATTCATTATATATTATATTTGGAAAAAAATGTGTATATTAAGCAAAATTGCATATACAACTGTGTATATTGGGGAAAATGTCCATTAAAACGCTGGTGACTTTGCATGAAAAGTATTTTAATTTAAAAATGCAAACTGGTGTGCTTATGAGGAGAACTGAATTTAAGACAGGAAAAATTAGAAACTGAGAAAAGCCAGAATTGACAGATTTGCGTATCCCAAAGTGAGCTCCACTGAACACCATTGGACTTAACGTCTGAATAGCCATGCATATGATTGCCTAGTTGGTTACTCCAAAAGAATATGAGGACTTCCATAGAGTATAAAATGTAATCTGCTCACAGTGGGATGTATCATGTGAAGAAGAAGAAAATCTCACTGAAAGGGTAAAGCACTTTTTAAAGAAATGTTTGAGTTATACTATTCATCTGTTGAGAATTTGGACAGTACATCAATAAGTGGACACAGCAGGAAAAACTAATCTCACTGAGAATTGTGTCTCATGGAAGCTTGAAAACTGTCACTGTAATAAAGAACTCACTGGGAGAATAACCACCCTTGCTTATTGCAGTGGGGAATAGGATGGGTGAGCTAAGACGACTTATCCTATTTAAAAGGAAAACATGGGTTTTTAATCTTTTCTTTTCAGATGTTTGTTCTTGCCATGGCCACCTCATCTTTCTTTTCATAATCCTCTGTCAGGAATCAGAAGCAGTATCTTAGACTGATTAGAAAATCTTGAAAGTAATTTGCATGCATTAAATTAGGTGTTTACAGGGTTCAACCTAATTTAAAGCCCTCTGAAATGACTATCTGTAAAGCCTTCTTTGTGCATGCAAAACAATGTTTGTGAGCAGGAAGTAGGCACATGTGCTGAAGCTTCTGAAGTCTGAAGCTTCTCAATATATTCAGCAAAAAATGGTTGCCTCCAATAGAGGATGGTCTAGTAGGGCAAATGGGGTGCTGCCCCACCAACCTTCAGCCAACCCCCACCTCCTTTCATACAACCTGTCGAGGGGTTGGTCTTGGCTGCTGCCTGCCTCCTCCTTAGGCTCAGTGATGTCCTTGTAGAACTCAGCAGAAAGTAGGATGGGGAAAGAACTAGAATATGTTGGCTCTGCCTGTCATTGTCTCTGGAGCCACCTACTGTTGGGCCTCCCTGTCTTCTGCCCCATCAAGTCCAATGGACACCAGCCTCCACTTGTTACCTCTGGGAAGGCCTTACCTTGTATAAACACTTCCTGACCATCCTGCAAGACACTCATAGTAGTGCCTTATGCTCCAGAGGTTCACCTTATATCCACCAAGAGTATCTGCCCTTTGGAATGCACACCCAATGAACATCAGGC
Source organism: Podarcis pityusensis (assembly GCF_964106645.2). NCBI lineage: Eukaryota > Metazoa > Chordata > Lepidosauria > Squamata > Lacertidae > Podarcis > Podarcis pityusensis. Next base: position 44,776,773 of record NC_138033.1, read on the forward strand.
AGGCACCTATAATATTGGTATTTCACACCTACTTAAAACTCATAGGGTTTCCCTGAGGATTGGTCCAGCTATGTTTGATGTATTAAGCTACTCTAATAATTTGTGATGCATATTGTATTGTTTTATAAATGCAGTTTTACTGTTGCTCTTATGCTGCACATGCACACATGCACGCGCGCGCACGCACACACACACACACATCCAATACATAAAATAAAGAAATATGTTTGAATACATGCATTTGATCACACAGGGTTCCTGATTGCCAGCAGGGTTCTAGGCAAATTACCTGCTTAGAACACATGAAGGGGGCTTGAAAAAACCAAAATTTTAATCATGAATGAGACATCCTCGGCTATATTTTTGAGTCCACCCCTCAAAAAATAAAAATCTTTAAATGTGGAAACTGTAGTCCATCAACATCTGGAGGACACTGAGTTGACGATCCATGGAGTAGGCTGAAAGTCCATCTGGTCCAGCAACCTGTTTCACATAGTGGCCAGCTGGATGCTTCTAGGAATTCCAGAAGCAGGGCTGGAAGGAAACAGCCCTTCTTGCTATTGCCTCCCTTCCTCCTCCCCCTCATACATAACTGGTGTGCATAACTATCTTTCACGGATTTACAAGATTCCCCTTTAAAAATATCTGAACTGGAAGAAGTGGCCATGACCCACATCTTGTAGTACCGAATTCCATCAACTGTATTACATGAAGAAGACGAAACACATAGGAACAAGAAAGCTTCCTTATGTTGACCATCTAGTTCAGTATTGTCTACATTGACTGGCAGCAGCTGTCCAGGGCTTCAGGCCTGATCCAGCCCTGATGCCAGGAATGGAATCAGGGACCATTGGACAGCCCTGAGTTGGTTCCAAGATTATGAGAAGAAGGGTCTGGGTGTGAATGTGGGTATTTTTTTCTACATCAACTAAAATTCCATACACATAATAATGTTTCTCTTTCTCTTTCCCCCTCTTCCAAGGGCAGCTCCATGCCTGATTGGTGTCCTGAACGAAGTCCCTCTAGCAGAACTCCTCTTATGTTGATGGGTTCCTTCATACACACCTGGCCGTGGTAGAAGCACCCACGGTGCCCCAAATATGGTGGGAGCTACCATTTTCCCTAGGATGTCCAACATAATGTTGCAGTAAGATGTTCTGGGAAAATTGAATTTCAATATGCAGACTCAGACAGGTCCTGCTGCAATGTTTGCAGTTGGCCTAGTATGTCAAGTGCTGAAGTCCCCCTCTCTCCTTCCCTCCCTCCCTGCCCTGTCGTTTCCCATCCCATTTATTTCTTATTTCAAAAACAAGTGTTCATGCCTATAAATAGCAAGGAATATGCTATTTACATAACAAACAAGTAAATAATAAATGTGGAAGAAGTAGGGGACCAAAGTACCACCACAAACCCCCAAAGGGGGGACTTTTCTCAGGTAGCGCTGCAGCGACATAATTTATCCCTTAGGCATGCCTGAAGGATGACTAAGGTCAGCTATTTTCTTTTGTGTATTGTGTAGAAAATGGAAGTAAGCAGTCTTTAAAGAGTACTTGAGAAAGTTATGGCAGTTTTCACCAATGTGGTGCTCTGCAGATGTTTTGGACAGAAATTCCCAGCCAGAACTGAAATGGTTGTTCAAAACATGTTTGGAGAGCTCTATGTTGGTGAAGGCTAAGTTATTAAGTCTGCAATCCTCTCTCTCTATTGACCTGGGATTAAATACCACTGGATCCAGTAGACATCTCAGGTGGAATCTACACAAATATTAAAAAAGCTGTGAAAATGTTTTTTTTTTAAATGTTTTGAAAAATACATTGAATTTGGCATAGCTCACTGTTGCCATCTGGTGTCACATTTGTATAGCGCACTTTACAACACATTTTAAAAAAATTATTTGCAGCTGTATTGCTGAGTCCTCGGTAGATATGTTTAAGTTTGCACTGCACAGTAAGTGCAGGAAGTTATGATCTTCCCTATTTACTGTTTTCATATATCAGGTTTCTTTCATTGTTACCAAGCTGTTTTATAGCTGTTCTTTGCTAATGCCTTTAGCATAGTTTTGTTGTTGTTGTTTTTACTTCCTTAAATATACTTGTTAGAAGGACAAGGTAAAAATATCTCAAATACATGCCAAAAACCACATGTCAAAAATACCCATGTACCAAATATGAGAAACCAGAATAGCATCCAAAAATGGTTTGGACTTCCTGTTACAATAATAAAAAAATGTCGTCTGCAAAATTTCATCTCAGCCATAGACTCAACTGTGGATGTTCCTAGAATACTCTTCATCTGAAATTCTCCCTAAAGTCTGCAGTTCCAAATTGTATAGTATTTTTAAAAAGGTGGATGGGGTCATATTAGAACTCGTCATAGGTGCAAATCACAAAATGGACACTGTAGGGGCATGGCATCAACACAAAATGGTTGCCACTTCCCAAAGAGCGGAAACAGCCACAAAGTGATATTAACTGGCACATCAGAAGAAGGAAAAGTACCTACATCAGCTGCCACCATACTCACTCACAGTGAGAAACTATTTGCACCATTTCTTTCAGAACAGGTGGGTGCATGTCAAATCCTGGAATCCTATGACATGTAAGCATGTTTTGTGTAAAAGTGAAAACTGAGCAGAAAACAGCAAGCAGTCTCCCAGGCATCATGGATTTTTGAAAAACTATTTACTGAGACCTTTTGTGGGTGCCAGAGCAGATTCTGGTGGGCACATAATCACTGAGGAATTATCTCTTGTTGTGTTGTACCAGGCCTTCCACATGCAATTTTCAGCTTTAATGCCTTTTGGTTCATTCATATCCCAGCCATCCTCTCAAAGTAGCCATAGGGTGAGTCAGGTGGGCTCATCCTGGCCTAAACTGTCATAATATCAGTGCAGCCACACTGCAACTCCTTCTTTTGCAATGCTGTTCTAGAATGGCTATGAAAACACCCCATGGCACAGTTATATGCATACCTAAGCGCTGGCAGAGCAAATTTCAGGGTCAGGCTATTGCTCTACTAATGACTAGCAGAATAATATTAGAACCATTACTAATAGCCCCAGCAATTTATCCATTAAAATGTCAACAACAAAACTTTTAAGATGTTTCTCCTTGCGGGAGAATGGTCTGCTGGAGACATTTAATTGGCAATGTTGCTTCAGGTTGTGATTAAAGTATCAAAGTGATACAAACAATTAAGTTTTGCTTGATTTTATAGCACTGACTTGTACACACTGAGTCCATATTAATGGACAGTTACAGCTCCTACCTCAGATATATAATTATGCAATGCCCATCTTCAGCTGTAATAATCACAACTGTGCAAAGTGCTAGCATAAGAGGATAATACCTTTCTCCTGGGCTGAATGTTTTGAAGAGATGTACTCCTCCCACACATTACTCAATGGTTACCAAGTAACAATAGTTTGATCAGATATTTCTAAAGGTTTTTTCTTTAAAAGGGGCCAACATGCTTCAATAACCTCTCCAAAATGAAAATGAAGCCTGTGCACTTGCATCCTTCTTAAAAAGGTTTCAGTTATTAATGAGCAAAATAAAGTTTAAAAACAGAACTTAACAATTGGATAAGTTACCAACTGGCTAAACTACCAAAGCTTTTTTTTTTTAAAGTAAACATAATTTAGAGATATAAGTGATTTGGCTTAGGTATGAGGTGATTTACAAATCAGTCAGCCTGCCTGATGACTGCCTAGGATTGCCCTTTGATAGATATCAAATATGAGCAGCCTTCAGAACTGTAGCCCTCAGCCCCCAACAGCTTAGGGTGGAAACACTTCCCCTAGAATCCCTTTAACAGGATACCCCAACTTCCTGTAGGGGGAAGGCAAAGCTGTACAACACCCTCTCTGATACCTTGGTAAGAATCCTACCCAATACGTTATCTGCTAAAGTTGTGGTAGGCAAAGAAAAGGCAGGTACCACCACCATCACCCCAACCAACCAATTTGTCTCGAGAAGACCCTGGACAATATAGCAGTGAACTGTAAGGGAGATGCACAAATCTAAATAGAGACTATTATTTGTGGCATGACACCCCTTTTTTTTTGCTTGTATTTATTTTTGATTCAGATTTGTACAATGGCTAGTAAAATAAAGTTATTTGGATTGGATTGTTCTATTCAAAGCACTTTTAAGCAGCTTCCTTCATTCCTATACTTCCTGGAAAAGAATGTTCTGTAATTCCATTCCACTTCCAAGTAGAACCGTCTTGTCAGCTTGGAGTGATGGTGTATTGTGTCAAGATGTATTTTATTCTGTGATTCCCCCGCCCAGTGTTTTCCTCATATAAAACCAATCAGCCTCCCTTCTCAAGTAAGTAAATTTGCATTGGAGAAGTGTAGCTGTCCACCTTCAAACCAGACTGCCATCGTGAAGCTTCTGAAAATATCTTATACAAATAGCAAAGCTTTTGTCATCTTGATTTCCCGTGACAAAATGTGACACTGAATCATCATCAACCTTCTATGATGCCACTGTCAGCATTGTGTCAGTTGGTTTGTGATGCACTCCTGCTCAGGAGGTGTGATGTGATTCTGACTCTCTGCAAAATGTCATTCTTTCACAATTCTAATTTTAATAGGCAAGTGAAGAAATAAGAAAGGCATGATGAAGTTCGGCAAGAATTCTCTTTAAGGGCCATGTCATTTGAATAGAAATGAACTAACTGTATTATGAAGGAAGGAGCCATGCTTGACATATTGCAGAATGAAACTGCTCACACTTGTATGACATTGGGCCCATTAAAATATTCTCTCAGAGGAATGAATGAAGTTTGACTTTGGCTGACAAGAAAGCAGAATTTTCATGGAGAGGGTCCCCCTCAGTAAATTAGGGGTATTTAAAACATTCCCCCCATTTTGTTACTTTATTTTTTTGTTAATAAGCTCTGCTTTTGCTTCATAATATATGTCATAAAATCACGTTCATTTCATAAACATTCCATTTTACAAATATGGAATTTCCTCCCACAAAATGCTGTGATGACCACCAACTTGGATAGCTTTAAAAGTCATGGATGATCAGGCTTTCAGCAGCTATTAAGCACAATGGAAATGTCCTCCCTCCACTGTTGGACACAGTGTACCTCTGAATGCCAGTTGTAGGGAAACAGAGGTAACGAGAATGCTGCTGCACTCAGGATTTGATTGTGGTCTTTCCATAGACGTCTAGTTGGCCACTGTGTGAACAGGATGCGGAATTAGGTGGGCCACTGGTCTGATCCACCAGATTCTTATGTTTTTATATACATTCATTTGATTGGTCTTACTTTTTTGTAATCCCCCCAAAAAACATTTATGTGGGGTTTTGTAGTGTAAGTGGTGGCAGCAGCATTTCTGAACCCTACTTATGGCTGCCATTTTACCTCCTCAGTAGGCTATACTCCCCAGCATGCTACACTTCCGTGGGGAGTTTCTAGATCACAATGTGGAGGCTCCCAGCAGTGCTGCAGTGTACTGGAGTAATGTTTACCAGCAAAAAAAAACACACCACCCTTGGCTACCTTACACTAATACAGCAAACCCTGCCCTCATGGAATTCTAAAGAAATTCCAAGGAAAACAAAACAAAACTCCTTCTCAGAGAAAGCAAGCAAGCTTTAGAGAAACTGAAGGATAGATTTCAGTGCGGCACTAGATGCAACAGGCAACAGGTGCTCCAATGGCCAAGAGGGGGTAACACATTGGCTTCGTATGAAATAATCCTCCTAAACCACATAGTCGGGGGGGGGCAAATTTCAAGGGAAGAACACCAAAGTTTTCAGGGGGATGCTGGCATACATACAACAGCTTCCACCTGACAGACAAGTAAGGCCTTCCACCATGAGTTCAGTGCCTTTGCCCTGCATCTGGATGAGCTGGTGGTACAGATGGCCAGAAATTTACAAAGGTGTTCACAATGATGCCCCATTTGTATTTTATTAACCTTTGAGTCATGGCTATGAAACTTGAAGCAAACATGACAGCATTAGCAGTTCTTTTCTCCCACTCAATTTACTTTTGAACTTTCTGTGACCTGCCATGTGACATGTCTTTGTATCCCTGTGGTTGATATTAGTCATGGTTGGTTTAGGGTTCACCACACATTGAGGATGTTGTATTTACCTTCTAGGTGAGTGTATAAAAATAAAGATCCACTGATTTTTGTCGAAGTGACTTTTAATAACTCTCCTGTGGCTGCAATCCTATACATGTCTATTTGGGAGCAAGTCTCGGTGAATGTAATACAACTTACTTCTGAGTAGTCCTTACAGGATTATACTCTGGGTTTATGTTAACTGAACATTCTTTACTTTTTTCTTTTCTTTTCTTTTCTTTTTCTGGTTGGGAAATTAGGTGATATTGGCTATTTCTTTGTGGAGAGGCTAGATGATGTTGCATCAAAGCAAGTGTTATCCCACATTTTCCAGTGCATTTTCCTCACTGCAAAAAGTCCTGTCTCTTGAGGAAGTGGGTTTGTTGTACAAGAGCACCAAAGCAGCTTTAATTGCATAACATGAATTTGTGGGTTTATAATTGAATCCCATCTGGAAAGAGATATAGTCTGGAAGTGCCCTTAATCTGCTTCCCTTGCAGAGTAAATATCACCTTGTGGTGTGATTTTGATTGGGAATATAACATGAGAGGAAAGGGCTGAACACCTCAAACACCAACAGTGCCTCTATGATTTTCAAAGCAGCCGCTGGCGATTGCTAATTAGAAGGCTTTTAATCACAGTTATTCAGCTTCATTTCTAACTTGGCCCTAAGTAAGCACTACAAGAAGGTGAAAAACAGAAAGTTAAGGGAAATAACATATCTTGAAAGTAGCAAAATAACAGGGTGGTAGATAAAGGAAGCGAGATTAAGAATAATTGATTTGCAACTATGTGACAAAATAAAGAGCTGGTGGGTATCTGCCTTATAAAAACAATGCTAACTGTCTTACTTACTCACTTATTTCATAAAATTTATAAACCATTTGATTGTTAAAAGAACCCTCAATGTTGTTTACAAAGTGAATAGAACAATAAAATTGCCAGAAAAAATGCCTATAAAAACCCATCTGTAAATCATTCAAAACCTAAAATCAACAATAAACCAAAAACAGATTAAAAAATACATCTTGGAATAACAATCCCATGCTGAAAACTGTCTCCAACTCCCTCCCCTTGAAATGTATATGGCAACTTTATTTGAGACTCTATGAAGAGGGGCAAGGGAACTTCATTTCAAGTGTAGCAAATCACCAATGAAATGGAGTGCTGCACATTTAAATCTAAATGATTTATCCATTCTCATAATGTCATAAGAATTTGCTTTGATTCCCGTAGTGCAATGCTCAACATATTAAATGTTCTTGAGGAATTACTGTCACCAGTTTATATTTTATCAGATTTGAATGGCTGTTCAAGAGTTCATCTTCCACAATAGCACTGTGTGGAATTGCATTAATATGTGAGATGTGATATTGCATTATGACGAGAAATGCACAACACCGTAATTCTTCTTTATGTTCATCTTTGTGTGTGTGATAGCTTGTCTACACCATGGCATAAAGTTAGTGAGCCTGAAATAACATTTACTTATTAGAAATCCAAAATCATGGAATCATAGAATAGAATCATAGAGTTGGAAGAGACCACAAGGGCCATCGAGTCCAACCCCCTGCCAAGCAGGAAACACCATCAGAGCACTCCTGACATATGGTTGTCAAGCCTCTGCTTAAAGACCTCCAAAGAAGGAGACTCCACCACACACCTTGGCAGCAAATTCCACTGTCAAACAGCTCTTACTGTCAGGAAGTTCTTCCTAATGTTTAGGTGGAATCTTCTTTCTTGTAGTTTGGATCCATTGCTCCGTGTCCGCTTCTCTGGAGCAGCAGAAAACAACCCTTCTCCCTCCTCTATGTGACATCCTTTTATATATTTGAACATGGCTATCATATCACCCCTTAACCTCCTCTTCTCCAGGATAAACATGCCCAGCTCCCTTAGCCGTTCCTCATAAGGCATCGTTTCCAGGCCTTTGACCATTTTGGTTGCCCTCCTCTGGACACGTTCCAGTTTGTCAGTGTCCTTCTTGAACTGTGGTGCCCAGAACTGGACACAGTACTCCAGGTGAGGTCTGACCAGAGCAGAATACAGTGGCACTATTACTTCCCTTGATCTAGATGCTATACTCCTATTGATGCAGCCCAGAATTGCATTGTCTTTTTTAGCTGCCGCGTCACACTGTTGGCTCATGTCAAGTTTGTGGTCAACCAAGACTCCTAGATCCTTTTCACATGTACTGCTCTCAAGCCAGGTGTCACCCATCTTGTATTTGTGCCTCTCATTTTTTTTGCCCAAGTGCAATACTTTACATTTCTCCCTGTTAAAATTCATCTTGTTTGTTTTTGCCCAGTTCTCTAATCTGTCAAGATCGTTTTGAAGTGTGATCCTGTCCTCTGGGGTGTTAGCCACCCCTCCCAGTTTGGTGTCATCTGCAAATTTGATCAGGATGCCCTTGAGTCCATCATCCAAGTCGTTGATAAAGATGTTGAATAAGACCAGGCCCAAGACAGAACCCTGTGGCACCCCACTAGTCACTCTTCTCCAGGAGGAAGAGGAACCATTGATGAGCACCCTTTGGGTTCGGTCAGTCAGCCAGTTACAAATCCACTGAGTGGTAGCATAGTCAAGACCTCATTTTACCAGCTTCTTTCCAAGAATATCATGGGGCACCTTGTCAAATGCCTTGCTGAAATCAAGGTAGGCTACATCCACAAATGATTTTGTTACGAATGGGAATCAGCTATGATTTGCAGAACATCCTTGAAACTTAGTTTTCTTTTTGCTCCATTTACCAAACAATCCTATGCTTTTTAGGAGGGCATCCCAGGGGCCAGCATCGTATCTCCTGAAATATCCAATGTGAACGTCAGTAAGACCTGCACTAGTATCTGCAACTTCCATGCTGGGGAGGCTGGTTCATGAGGGCAAATGGATTATTGCCTCATCAACGCCAGTCTGCCATCAACCAGCCCTCATCTGCCTTTCTTCTTACAATCAGCCCAGCAGGGTGGCCCTGTCTGTCAGCTTCGTCTTTCATAATATCAGTTTTGCCCTTGAAGAATTCAGGGAGAAGAATGGGGACAACACTAGATTTATTTTCCTCTGCTTCTCATTGACCTCTCCACCTTCTGCCCTACCAATCCCAATGGGCAGCAGCCACCAGTGGGAAGAGGACTTACCATCATTGACCTTCCCTTGTCTGCTGTTAGCCTTTTCTGAAAGATTGATGAGGGAGGCGAATCATCTAGCCTGGTGATAAGACCCCTCCTCTCTGAATTGTCTTATGCCAGGCTGCTGAGACTGCCATGATGACTGAGAGTTAATTAGCACAACAACAGAAGTATATAAATGGAAAGGCGACTCTCTCACCAGACAAGTGCTGCTGCCCCTGGCGGAGGCAAAAGCAACCATAGCAGTTCAGCGCAAACTCATTGGGTGGAGGTCAGTTGGAAATCTGTACAAGATAAGCACCATGGGGGCATCAGTGGTCATCAACGAATAGCAACACCCAACTTGAAATGAACACCCATTCATATTGTGTTGTCATTTCCAGCCTCCACTCATTACACTTAACGCAGAACAGCAGCTGTCTCACCTGGACCATAGGATTGCAGTGACATTTAGCAGCTGCCCAGATAATGAGAATGTTGACCTCAACTTTAGGGGTGTTATTCACATTGCCCCATGGTCTTGGCTTTCTGGGTTTTATTTTACAGTGTGTGCCATCTTGTTAGATTGACATTAATACCTGAAGAGCTGGATAATATATTTCTCCCCCCTCTTGCTTGGATAGAATCAAATATTAAGTACCACTTGTAGAACTGATGCTTATCTGCTGGGATTTCCCCAGAGCCCCGTGAAACTTCAATTTCCTAAGGGCACGTTTCTATCATGTGGTCCTCCTGGGCAGAAACAATTTTATACTCTCACAACAAGAGAAGCCAAAAGTTGCTGTTTTAGCCTAAGAAACTAGGGCAAAGAGAAGGAATGAGCAAGAAAGTCTGGCATATAATTGTGTCTAGTAGGCAAATCTAAATATAAAATTGCAATAAATATATCCATGAAACAACATGTTTGTGTGCTTGGGAGAAGAGCCAAGCCAAATCAAATTAATATCTATAGTGGTGAATATAAGATAAACCCAATATTCCATTTGCACCAGAAGTCAGATAGCGAGAGCTATGCCACAGCTACACTGGTGGAATGGCTGCCATACCTTATGAGTACACAGGCTGGGAGGGGGAAACACAAAACACACAGTTATAGGTTCATGGGGATATTCAGGAGGGACAAAGAAAGACATTTGATTCACATTTAAAGGCAAATTTATCTCATTTTCACTTTCTCCAAATTTTGCTGTGCAGTTCTCCAGCTAAGTGATGTGTACAAAAATGCACGCAGTAGGGCAAGGTGTGCATTTAAATGCATATATTTGTGAAATTAACATTTAAAATATTTGGTGTACTGTGTCCAGTTCTGGGCACTACAGTTTAAGAAGGATATTGACTGGCTGGAATGCAGAGGAGGGAGACCAAGATAATAAAGGGTCTCAAAACCAAGCCTTATGAGGAACGGTTGAAGGAGTTGGGTATGTTTAGCCTGCAGAAGAGAATACTGAGAAGTGATATGATAGCAGTTTTCAAATATCTTAAAGTCTTCCACATGGAAGCAAGCTTGTTTTCTGGTGCTCCAGAAGGTAGGACCCAAACCAGTGGATTCAAATTACAAGTAACAAGATTCCAACTAAACATTAGGCAGAACTTCCTAACATTAAGACAGTGGAATGGACTGCCTTGGAAGGTGGTGCTCCCATTCAATGGAGGTTATTAAAAGGAGGCTGGATAGTCATTTATCTTTAGCTGTGATTCTTGCATTGTAGGGGGTTGAACTAGTTGATCCTTATGGTCCCAACTCTACAATTCTATAATTCTATGAATACATTATATTAGGGGAAATGTTTACAAAATATGTCCGTATTATGAGAAATCTGCACTAGAATGCAGATGAATTTTCATGAGGACTTAAAAAAAAAATCCCTGCAAACTGCTGTAGAGATTCAAACTTCAGAATGGAAAAATGAGAAACTGGGGGAAACCAAAACCAGAATATTTACCCATCCATAGCCTGGATGTTGTCTCGGGATCAATTTTTTAACAGGAAAATGCCTGTGTGAAGTGATAAAACTCAACACTTTCCTTAAAATAACAAACAGATAGTTGCTTTTCAGCTGTCTGATAGAAGTTCAGAAGGAATTTGTTCAGTCCATTTTCAGACTGACCCAATTCTATGCTCCCTAATTTGCTTTCAGAAAGCAACTCCAAGTCCAACCACTTCTCCAGATTTTGCAAGGCAGTTTCAGCGTGCAAAAAGAGTGCAGAAAATATGCATATCATGTTTTAAAACTGCATTCATAGAGCATGTTTTGGGGAAAGTGTGCTGTTAAAAGTGTGATCACATTTATGCAATTCAATTGCAGACTTCATGCATTCCTTAAAAAAAAAATGCACAAAACTGGATAGGAAGGGCATTTGCTGGAGTGTCTGTGAATCTGAAATAGGACGGATCCATCCCTAGAGGCAGCCCTGTTGTGCAGCAGGGCACAGCAACTCCTTTCAGATGGCACAATGAGGCAGGGATTGGTAAAGATGGGGACTGTTGTCTGAATGGTGCAGAAAAACATTTTAAAATGCTGCCTCTGTTGGGGAAGGGTATTCAAGGCACAAAACGACTTCAGCATATGTGATTCACATCTTACCTCTCACACATAACATAATAGTGAAGGGATATGGCGGTGCCAACAGCAGAAACAAAGGGAATGAAAACAAGTCTATTTTCCATGAGGTGTTTGGTATGCTATCCCCATATGCAGCCATCCCTCTCCAATCTGCCACTACAGGTGTGCTGCTAGCCTTGTGTAACAGACAACATGAATTTTCACTCAGGTTTCTTGTGCAATAAAAGTGTTTTATATACCATTATCCATGACTAAATATCAAATCAAGGAAAGATGGTCAGTTAAAAAATGATTAGGAGTGCTCCATCTTTTCTTTGAAAAGGAGATGAGATTCCCCTCATGCCATAAACCTGAAATGAAATTCTCCCCCCCCCCTTTTTTTAAAGGAACATTTGGTTTAATCTTCTGAAAGGGAAGTATGCTGAAAAAGCATTGTGGCTTTCAGATCGGAGCCCTCTCCTCATTGGATGCAACCCTCAAATTCCAATCCCTTTTGTCGTTCCTCTATCTATGCTCATAACCAAATTGGTTCCTTTAGTTCTGTTAGATATTTCCTTTTGATATTTTGTTATTGCATTTTATGATGGCTTGCATATTCCAGGGAAGCAAACCACCGTAGTTGAAAATGTCAAAATGCATCAACATGAATTATGCTAAAGTCATGATTCTCTGTAGGCATTAGAATGAAAATTAGACACACTCGGGCATTAAGTCAGAAATAATTGAAACCTAGAATTATTCACTTAGCTGGCTGAATTCATAAAATTTAATCTGTTCTTTTCTTTATTATGGACCACTGACAAAATGGGGTAAAGCATGGGGGAGTTTGATAGCCATGAAGCAAGGTTTTCAGAATGAAAAATAGCACTTTCTTTCTATGTGTATATTTTTCTTCTTCTTGAGATGAATATCAAAGCCTCATTGCCTCCAGGTCAATGGTAATTGTTTTAAATGGGATATGAGCAGCATCAATAACCTAAATAGAGTACTTTTTTTCTCCAATCACTGCATTTTGGGCAGATCTGGGTACTGAAATTTGCACCCAGCTTGCTGCACCTCAGTAGTCTTGAAGCCAATAAAATTGTTTTACTGGCATTATATTTCCTTTTATGTTTTAGGGAAGGGATAGATAGAGCTAGATAGATCAGGGTGGTCCAGCATGTGGCATGCAAGGCCCTGTTGGTTGCCTTTCCTGCTAAGTGGGTGCTTGGATTGCAACCTAAAAGTTAGCCCATTGAACTTGGCAGACTCTCATTGCCGGTCATTGACATGCACTTGAGTGGCAAGTTTGTCCCAAGTGATTGTGCAATCTATCTCCCCCCTTTTTTTCCTATGGTCTAAAATCCTGGGTGGGAAAGTAGCTGCTTGGCAGCTCCCTCACAGCCTTGCAGCTACTTGGTGGCCTGCAACAGTGGCTATGCTGGTGGAGGTGATGGTAGCCAAGGCAGCAGTAGTGGGAACACCACAGAAATTGAGGTCAGGGATTGAGTGGGACCTGGCCCGCCTCCTTTGTCAAATCTGGACTGGCCCAGTTTGGTTCTCTCACTCTACAGTTTGTTTTGTGGTTTGTGCTTTGATTGGTCCTATGCAGTGTCACTCTTAGTCTGAGAGGTTGGACTGCCCTGAGATAGGTAAAGGTAAAGGTAAAGGGACCCCTGACCATTAGGTTCAGTTGTGACCGACTCTGGGGTTGTGGGATCCAGAGCTCATCTCGCTTTATTGGCTGAGGGAGCCGGCGTACAGCTTCCGGGTCATGTGGCCAGCATGACTAAGCCGCTTCTGGCAAACCAGAGCAGTGCACGGAAACGCTGTTTACCTTCCTGCTGGAGCGGTACCTATTTATCTACTTTCACTTGACATGCTTTCGAACTGCTAGGTTGGCAGGATCAGAGACTGAGCAACGGGAGCTCACTCCGTCGCGGGGCCACCCGCATCCCTCTGAGATAGATAGATAGCTGCATATACAGACAAACCAATATGGCTTTGGCAGTACATGAATATATACCAGGGGTGGGCAAGAATATTTTCCAACACACCCATGAACAAGATTCAAGAGACAAACGGAATGGTGAAATAGCTACATTTAGTAAGTACAGCAATAGAAGAGCTGCAAAACCAATTAACCAAATTATGAAAGTACAGGGAGGTGGGTTTCACTGAACATCTATGTCTGGGACCGGCTGGTTGAGGAGGAGTGGTAAGAGCCACCAGCCCAAGAGCACGTCAGCGAGGGCTCTAAAGATGACACCTTAGAGCCCGGAGCCTGGTGGTGGGACACTGAGGAGCAACCAGCAGAATGAAGGAGCTGGGAGCTGATAGAAGCCGGAGACTTGTGGGGTCAGGAGAAGAAGAGCCTTCCAGGACAAGATTAGAAGCTGAGAGTCACAATTTGTGTGCAAACAGTTCCAGTCCTACTGACTCGCCTTCCATTTTGACCTCTCTGCTCCAGGAGAGTTCTGCACATTGCTGAGCAATGCGGCAGAAAGACCCAGAGGAGGAGCTCACTCCCTCAACACAGACTTTGTCTGCTTGTGAGGGATCCAGAGTGAGAGACTAGAGGGGAAGAACATGCCTAGATCTTAGTTTCAGCAATGCCTTCATTGAGTTAAGGCAAACATTGCTGTGCTGTTATTTTCTGCTAATAAAAAGCTAATTGCATTCTGTGCCTTCCATGCATGTGCCTGCCCTGTGGAGGATTATTATTATTATTATTATTATTATTATTATTATTATTTATTTGTACCCCGCCCATCTGGCTGGGTTTCCCCAGCCACTCTAGGCGGCTTCCAACAAAGATTAAAAATACATTAAAATGCCACACATTAAAAACTTCCCTGAACAGGGCTGCCTTCAGATGTCTTGTAAATGTCAGGTAGTTGTTTATCTCTTTGACATCTGGTGGGAGGGCGTTCCACAGGGCAGGCACCACTACCGAGAAGGCCCTCTGCCTGGTTCCCTGTAGCCTTGCTTCTCGCAGTGAGGGAACCACCAGAAGGCCCTCAGTGCTGGAGCTCAGTGTCCAGGCAGAATGATGGGGGTGGAGATGCTCCTTCAGGTGTACTGGATGACCTGTCTCCTTGACAATCCTGAAGGAAAGCATACCTCCAATTCCCTTGACATATTAATAGCCAAGGACTGGGAGAAAGTTCTCTTTCTTTGCTAAGTGAGCCTTGGGTTTGTGAACCCAACATGTGAACTTGGGCTTCACTGTCCTTTGTTCTTTGTTTGGTGCTCATGTCAGTCCTTTGTTTGGTGCTCATGTCAGGCCAAAAGGGATGCCCCAAGGTGCCCCCAAGCTGAAGGCTGTAGAAAGCAACTCAGGAGTATCATTAACTCCATAATGCCTCAGGATGTCTGCCAACTATGTTCTAAAATACCTGCCTGCACTGAATACCAAACAAACCTATAGCAAAAGGCCAAAGGGTCATGTTCATTTCAGTTATATTCAGAGTAGACCTACTGAAATTCATGAACTCAAGCTAGTCACGTCAATAAATTCAACTGGTATACTCTGAGTAGAATGGGTGTTAATGGTTGAGGTATTTATTAAAACATGTTTTTATGAACGAAGCAAAACGTTTCTCTCAAATTTGCTACCCCACGTTCAAGTGATGGGGGAGGTATTTTGGTGGTTGTTTGAGAGGCACAATGTTTAGGAGGACAGGGGTATGGTAAGTTTAACAGTTTTGAAACTGCCATCTTTGCTAGCTGCAAATGCAATGCTGCCAGCATGGTTCTTTTCCAGAGCAAACCTGGAGCAATAGCAGCAGCACTCTGTCTCCACTGTGGCACCCACCTTCTCACTTCTGTATGGTCTAAACTGTTTAGGCCTCTATCAACCCAAATTTAAGCCTTTTCTCAGGGAGGAGGCAAAAGGCCACCCCTGTCTAATTGGTTGAACCATTTTGTTGTTGAGGAGTGAACTTAATTAAATGTCTATATTATACTGCCCCATTGTATAATGAATCAAGCAATAACAAGCTGTATTAAAATAGTGTATCTGCATATCTTTCACTGAACTGCCTGTTACTTAAGACCACATTTTATCCAATTAACCACTGGAAAAGTTAATTTATTGGAGTGACTTGAATCATGAATATGATTCATTACCATTTTACTGAGATAATTAAATAATTTGAAAATGAGGATTAATAAATCATTATAGCAACTTAAGTTTCAATTAGCATTATAGATGTAAATATTTTAGCAAGTAATTGGAGCCTGATTAGTATGTTTCAAGATATAGCTGTTTTGATATCAATCAAAGCTTTAGATTTTGCTTACAAATTTAACACGCAAAGACTGAAAGGGGAAATGTAATTTTGCTTTATTGAATGAAAAGACAGCAGATCCTTTCCACTTCTTAACTGAGAAATACTTCTAGCCAATATTGGGCATTATTATTATTTATTGCATTTATTGGATTGGATCTTGACAATAGGATAAAACAGCTGCCTCTACAGCAGTGCAGAGTCGCTTGTTATTTTGACTGGTTGCCAATTTCTAAGCTTTATTTTCCATTTCATTTCCCCCAAGGGAATATTGTTAAAATATTATCAATAGTTTATTCCTATAAAAAAGGTGCTGTCTGTATAAGATCCCCTTACAGTTAGCTTACTCCCAGTTAATCAAAAGTCAAAATAGCTTCCAGTCAATAGCTTTTATGTGAATAAGGGTATAATCACAATACTAGCATAAGGCTAGCTGAAGGACTGTTGGATGTGGAATAATGCCACTCTGCCATCTGGGATGGCATGCAAGTAGACCCCACCTGCACCCGGAATGGCCCAATGGATTGCAATTGAGAAAATGGAATACTCAGCATAAAAATGTCTCCCACCCCTCCTCTAAAGCAGAGATGGGGAACCCTTTTCAGCACAAGGACCACCCTTGTCATTAGACAACCTTTTGGGGGGGCCACCTGATAACTATGGCCAAACACATACCAACTTCCTCCTGGGTAAGGAAGTGATACTATCATAGCTCAAGGACATATTTCATCCAAGTATAAAATCACTAGAGCAGGGCATGAAGATGGGCCAGCGATGGGTGTGTCCTGGGAGGGTTTGTATTGGGGGCAGTTTAAAGAACTGGAGAGAAAGAAGCCTAAATGGCATAACAGAAGAAGAAGAAGAGGAGGAGGAGGGGGAGGGGAGGGGGAGGAGGAGTTTGGACTTGATATCCTGCCTTTCACTCCCCTTAAGGAGTCTCAAAGCAGCTTACAATCTCCTTTCCCTTCCTGCCCCACAACAAACACTCTGTGAGGTGAGTGAGGATGAGAGACTTCAAGACCACCCAGCAGCTGCATGTGGAGGAGTGGGAACGCGAACCCGGTTCACCAGATTACGAGTCTACCACTCTTAACCACTACACCACACAGACACCAATAGTGGGTCTGTTTATTTTATATTAGTATGAGGGATTTTTTGGGGGGGGATCAGTCCAGACGATACCCCTGGATCCCTTCCAGGCCTGTGATGCTCTATTTCACGAGGGCTTCAAACTAGTAAAAGAGGTTGATGAACTGGTTAGACCAGTTTCTTTGTAAGACAAGGACCTTAGCTCTCTCTCTCTCTCTCTCTCTCTGTGTGTGTGTGCGTGCGCGCATGCACACACACACAGCCCTTAGTATGTTTGCATTTCTTCTCTTAGTGCTTGGTGGGGTTACTCGTGTGAGACTTTTCCATACATTTAAAATCACTTATTGTTGCTTTGACAGGGTCTGTTAAATTCCATTAGATTCATTAGCTTTTCTAAAGAGCATTGTTGTGTGAAAAAAGCTGAAACAGCTGCCCTGTGTTATTTTGTTATTGCTTTAATTTACTCAGAATTTTGCTTTGAAACTCCAGCTGTCAGATATTGGAGGGGTCTGCAAAAAAAAATCAATGTAAAAACTTATTTTAAACCTGATTATTCCTATAACTGCAATGGGGGGGGGGAGGTGGGTAAGATGAACAAGTGTTTATTATCTTGTAGTTCCCTTCGTCTCCTTTAAAAGGTAATTTACTGTAACCTAAATAGTAGGGTCTATGTGTACCCCAAATATTTTTTTTAAATAATCTTTATTGCTTTTAAAACTTACAAGAAAAGAAAAAAGAAAAAAATAGGCGAGAGAAAAAAACAAAATAAAGCAGAGAAGAAAAAAAAGGAGAGAGAAAAGAAAAAACAATACAATAAACAATGCAAAACACAACCTTAACACACTAAACTAAACAAAACAAAAGAACAACAATTTAAAAACATAAAAACAATTTAAAAACATACATCATCCCTTTTCCGTACTCTATCTTTCACTCCCTTATTTCCTCGACCTCCTCTCACCTCCCTTTTTGTATTCCACTTCTATTAATTTTTTCAGCAAATCCTTTCCATCTTTCTCCATTTTCTATCATATTGTAAATAACGTATTTTTTAACCTTATTTTCCATTAAAACTAAAATACTTATATATGCTTAACTCCTTATAACACTTCTGCTAAGCCCATAAAAAATCATTCCACCATTTTTCTATCACTCATTAGTTTTACCATATGTCTATATATAAACTTTAAATTTTCCAATCTTCTTCCACCATCTCCTCTCCCAGGTTTTGGATTCTGCCAGTCCTTTCCGTCAATTCCATAAAGTCCATCAACCTGGTGATCTTATGTCCGAGGCTCTTAACTC
Source organism: Podarcis pityusensis (assembly GCF_964106645.2). NCBI lineage: Eukaryota > Metazoa > Chordata > Lepidosauria > Squamata > Lacertidae > Podarcis > Podarcis pityusensis. The sequence continues at coordinate 44,795,221 of NC_138033.1, forward strand.
TTTCCCCAGTCCCTTCTGCAGGTCTTCTTCATTTTCTTTAATGCTAAAGAGCAAATCTCGGGGAAACTCCAACCTGTCAATCCTTTTCTTCCTTCAGCCAAATTTCCATAGTTGAAGCTACAGTCCATAAAGTATTTCAGGGCATATTTCAAGATTCCTCCAAATCCAAAGGCCCCCAAAACTTCAATCTCCTCCAGGCCCAAGTCCATGTCCCAAAAGTCAGTTAATCCCTGCATAGAGGGATCTTTCCAACTTTCCTTCTTTAATCCAATCCGGGATCTATTCCTCAAAGTCTGACTTTTCCTAGATTCAATCATAAAAGGTCTCAACTTGTAGTCCTCAATGTGCTTCTGTAAAGCCACGGATCCCGCTTGTATTACTTTATGTTCAACAACAGCAGCTTTCTCCTTCTCCTCCTTCTCCTCCACCATTTGTTCTGCCAAAATGGATTCCTGTACCAAGTCCTGAATTATTTCTGTGTTGGTGTTCACTTTTTGACTCAAATTAGTCACTTTCTGTTCCAAATTATCAACTTTAAAAGTCATGTCATCCATCTTCTTGTGAAGCTGTCTCAGCGAACAGCTTATCTTACATAAAACAGTCACAATGGCCTCTCCTGCCAACATTTTTAAATGGTCCAAGGTCAATCTCTGGTTCTCAGAATTCTTATCTGTAGCTGGAAATCCCCCAGTTACACTCCTGTAACAGTTTTAAAAGCTCCCTCTAGAGGGAAACAGTCTCCACTTGTATCAGTTCTTTCACGCACAACTCAAGCATTAAAGATATTTTCAATTTTCAGTTACTTTTCCTCTTTTTTAAACGCAGAGGAGGACAATGGAAACAGTATCTTACTCTTATTTAGCTAGCTGTCAAATCCGTTCTGTCAATGCACTCTCTCCAAACGTCATCTGGCAGCCCGTTCCCAGGTTCAGAGCAGTGGTAATTTGATTTTTCACTCTCTCCTGCAGGCTCACTAGGTCCAAAATTTCCCCCTCTTCTCCTGCTTCCAAGGGGGGTTTTGTATTTAAAACCGATGGAAATTTAATCCTTTGCCAAAAACTTTCAAAGACTTTAACATGTAACGTCTTTGCTTCAGTCTATTTACAAAAACGGAAGGCGGACTTCCTGTTTATGACCTCCCCCTTCAGTGCCAATTTAAGGTATTTAAAAATCCAATTTTCCGTTCTACTCACAGGTAGTTGTTTAAAATCCAATTGTCCACAGGAAAAAGTCAGCGCTCTCCAGCAACAGCAATGCGGCTTCACTCCGTGAAAGAAGCAGTCGATTCAAAGCACCGCGCCACTCACCCCACGTCACTACGGATCCCCAAAACAGGGTTTCCCCGCAAGTAGGGGAGGCGCAAAAGGTTCCAGCTGAATCCCAGGTTCACAAGCTTCTCCCGCTTGTGATTTCAATGGGTCTCCACCTTCGCTGTGGCGGTCAGACCCTGTTTTTCACGGAGCAAGTTCCTCCCGAACGGAGGAGCTCCACCATTGCCGGAGGCGCCAACACGGAAGTCATGTGTACCCCAAAAAAAGAAAACAGGAAGAGCCTGCTGAATCAGGCCAATGACCCATCTAGTTCAGCTTTCTGTTCTCACAGTGGCAAAACAGAAGCTGGTGGTAGACCCTCAAGCAGGATCTGAGCACAAAAGCATTCTCGTGTCCTTTGAGCTCCAACAACTGCTGTTCAGAAGGATTGCTGCTTCCACCTGTGGAGGCAGAGCATAGCCATCATGGCTAGTAGCCATTGACACTCCCCTCCTCCATTAATTTGTCTAATCTTCTTTTAAAGCCATCCAAATTGGTGGATGTCTCTTGTGGAAGCAAGACCAATAGTTCAACTATGTGCTGTGCAGTGGCAGAGCAAGCCGATCGGGCCCCTGGGGTGATGTGCGTGCCAGCTGGCCGTGGGGGTGGGGCCACCCACCCATGGGGGCACCACGAGCATCTGAGGAGTCTGCCTGCCTCCTCCCACTCAGCTGCCCTACTCTGTCCTGAATCTTCCAGCCTTTAGCATCACTGAATGTCCATGAGTGTAAGGCATAATTTTATAAACTCCAGTCATGCAGGAAGTGAAATGGGATTACATGGGGCATAATATCATGTTCCTGAGTCATATTGTGCAATGAACAAAGCACATCAAGCACTGCAGGGGGCTTCCAACCTTCCAAGTAGCCCTGTTGCCCTGGTTTTTCCAAAAACCTAAATGCTCCCACACCCGTAGTATAGTTTTCTTTTCTGGGAAACAAATCAAGCTGATTAGGAAAATGCCCAGAACTCAAAAGCAGGGGAGCTATAGAGGTGTGTAGAGCAATGGGGGCGGGGGAATCTTTCGTCATGATCAGGAGTGGATTTAGGGCAGCGTGACTGGTTTCACAGTGGGTGCTGGGTCTAGGGGGTGCCTCAGGGTGTCACAACCATGATGTAGTGAATTGAGCAGAACGGACTAAAGTCCACCCCTGGTTTTGATGGTTTAGTTTTCAATCAAAGTGATATATTTTCTGAGAACAATCCAATCTTGCTTGTCAATATCCTTCTTAAACTGTGGCACCCAGAACTGGACACAGTACTTCAGGTGTGGTCTGACCAAGGTGGAACAGAGAGGGACTTGACCTGGACACTCTATTTATGTTGATGCAGCATAGAACAGCATTAGCTGTTGACTCATGTTAAGCTTGAGGTCTGCTATGATCCCTAAATCCTACCCCCCTTTCCCTCAAATGAAATTGCTCAATAGAAGACATTTGAATGGGCTAAGCTTTCCCCCTGAAAGTGGCTTTGTCCATTTTGAGTCAGCCGCTCTATAACAGGGGTGGGGAACTTTTTCAGCATGGTGGCTACATTCCCTTCTGGCAACCTTGCAGGGACCACAGGAGGTTGGGGGGCACTGGCAAAAGGAACATAATTTTATATTTTCTGGATAGGATTGCTTACTTTATCCTCTGTCCAGAATAATTGGAAAGAGTTATCATTTGAGTTCAGGGCCACATTCTGGTGGCGGGGGGGGGGATCCATTTTGTGAAGGAGGCCATTGAGAGGTGTTGCCTGAGTGTGACCTAGGGAGAGATCTGAGGAACAGAAAAAGAGGCTGTAATTAGTTCCCATAACTGAGACTCTCTGCTCTGTAACAATATTCTCTGCAGCAAAATTAAAAGCATATTATTTATATTTTCCATATTTCTTAAAACTATGGACTCACACAAAGAAAATGCAGGTGTTTGCAAGTATTTAGTATAATTAATCGTTATATTAGAATTCACAGATGGAATGAAGTGTGCTTTTTTTACAACCCTTAGGCCATCCAATCAAAGGACATAATAAACATGGCCACTGGACAGGTGACAAGCCAGGAGGCACAAATAGGCAGTCAGAAATACCTTTGGGAATCATCTCTGAACTGAAATGTGAAGAAACTTTACTGTTTGCCAAGATATTTGATATAGAAACCTCACCAATTAATACATTTATAATTTGAAAATCTGCCACCCTATTGGTGGCTATGAATGAACGAACCAAGGTTTCTTCTTCTGCTATATAAATTGTTTGCAAATTATATAGCAAGAAGTTTTGGGTTTATTTTTGGAAGATGTTTTCATCCATACATTTGTTGATACCATAATATGTATGGGAAGAATGTCATTTTGGGATCTTTCAGATGGCTCATCCTCATTTTCTCTCTTTGGAGTTTTCACTTGGGCATATGGTTAATGTTTTCAACCAGCTTAACTTAACCTTTCAGTGGTTTTATATAATATCAGTCTTCCTCTCAGCCAACGATTTCAAGTTTACTAGGGAAAGCCATCAAAGCTTTCAGTTATCAAATGCCTGGGTAAACTGGAATGATTTTAAATTCCTCCTGAAAGGCAATAGTGGTGTACAAGTAAAAAGAATCAATAAAAACAACCCCCAACCTCCTAACACACTATTTCCATTAAATGCATTAAAAATGCATAAAAAAATTATCCTCAATGAGCACCTTATCTATCTGGATGAGCCTGTAGCAACAGAAAAAGTTTAAGCATCTGTCAAAACACCTAGAATGTCAGAACCCATCTACTCTCAGAAAGTAATGTGATTCACAGGGCCAGTGCTATTGTACTAAAGAACAGAATGGACAACTGTAGTCACTGATATGTTTTGAGCATCAGGTAAGTATTGGGTACTTATATTCCCCACCCCAGGGCTTTTGATAGACTGCAATACTTAGTCATCTTACTAGTGTGCTGCCAAATTTTCCAGTGATTGTTATGGGGGTAGTTTTATTCTGTGCTATGGTGTGATGTGTTCATGTTTATGTTTTTAATATGTTGCAAGCTGCTTGGAGACTTTTGGGTAACAAGTGACTTTTTGTAACAAGTCTAACTTACAAACAACATCTATCTTGCTTTCAGGCTGTCTTCCTTCTGCCCCACCAACCTCAATGGGCACAAGTCACCACTGATGAAGAGGACTGCATTTCTTTTCCTCAGAGTGTTATTTGGATCTAGCTAGGGGAAAAACACCACTTCCTCTGGCCTGAGAAGACAAAGGCAACAGACTGAAAAAGCTCTGTATAGCCTTTACTGAAATAAAACTTAAAGTTGGTTTGGAAGGCACAAACTTCATAGCTCCATCCGCTACAGAACAGAAGGCATACTACTGCAAACATTCTGCCCACCAAATTTTGGAGGGTGATAGGGTCGACAATTTTAATTGTGTGAGAAATTTGAATGACCAACTAAGGCTTGTTTGACGCTGTAATAATCCACTCCACATTTTTAAAACAGATGCTTTCAAGGACAGAATTTCAAAATATCACGTCCTTCAGGAATAAGATGTTGGGGAGAGCTAGCCACCTCTCAGCAAGCATGCCTTAAGCCTGAGAGCCTTAGCTAACCAAAAATGTGCCAAGCATAAATTGAGAGACTGCCTGCTCAGTTAGTTAAACAGTGTGATATAGTGCAGTGTGGATCAAATATAATACCTTTAACATTACTGGAAGCCAATAGACAGCTAAATTGGATCTTAAGGAATTGATTCCCTCAAGTATCGATAATATAACCTTCAAAAATAGACTCCTTTCTATCCCCTGCTGTCTTTCACCATCCCATAAGGCCATTTAGTTACTGTATTTCATCCATGAAAACAGATAGTTTGAAAATAAATGCTCATCACTAAAAGCAGTTTTGACCTTATTGGGTACACCTCCCTTAGACTTCTGAGTCATGATCGAGAGACAAAATTTCTTCTGAATAATTTTGGGTTTTGGAAATGTACAGCAAAAAGAAGGCGGCTACACACATAAACACATTTACTAGATAATAAGACCCACTGAACGCAATGGAGCGACAATGGAATCCTGTGCATGTCTACTAATAAGCAAGTTCCATTGAGTTTACTTACATTAACACTTACTCCCAGGTTCACAGGTATAGAATTAAAACCTAACTTGCAGTCTTGCTTGTTGGTTATTTAATATATTTTAATCCCACTTTTTGGGATGCGGGTGGCGCTGTGGGTTAAACCACAGAGCCTAGGACTTGCTGATCAGAACGTCGGCGGTTCAAATCCCCACAACGGAGTGAGCTCCCATTGCTCGGTCCCTGCTCCTGCCAACCTAGCAGTCCGAAAGCACGTCAAAGTGCAAGTAGATAAATAGGCACCGCTCCTGCGGGAAGGTAAATGGCGTTTCTGTGCACTGCTCTGGTTCGCCAGAAGCAGCTTAGTCATGCTGGCCACATGACCTGGAAGCTGTACGCCAGCTCCCTTGGCCAATAAAGCAAGATGAGCGCCTCAACCCCAGAGTCGGTCACGACTGGACCTAATGGTCAGGGGTCCCTTTACCTTTACCTTTAATCCCACTTTTCAAACAATTATTGTCTCCCAAGGCAACTTCTTCTTTTTAATTACAATTAGGGTTAGAAACTCAAAAGACAAGACACAAGAAAAAAGGAGTGTAGTGGGGCAGTGCTGCTGAATTGTCCTGACACCAGCATTGCTACCTGCCATAAGCATGCTATGAGGGTCGGGTAGGATGCTAGTAAGGTTGCAGCTGCATGGGTGCACCAGTTGAGTTCAGCAGTATAGTGTAGTTCAGATCTTGCTGCCATCCTCCCGGGCCACCATTCTCCCCTGGTGTGCTAGTTTCAGTTTCAGGAGGGTGGCTCTGTGGAACTGCCCCACCATGCTAGCCACTCCTGTGGCAATGGGGCTTCTTTGCCTTTTTTATTGATAAGTCTTGTAATGTTAAACATCTGCAGTTTTCTTCTCACATTTCTTCTTAACCTCACTTACCAATATCTGTCATGTTCTTAGTTTCTTTCCTCTCCCTCTAACTTCTCATCAATACACAGTCTGGAATGGTAAAGGTCAAAACTCTCATTTTGACAAAGGTCACATGAAACTGGACTTGAGTTTCCTTTAATTGATATGTCCAGCTTGTTCATGATACCATGATTTTGGGGAAAATAAACGTAATATTGCTTCTATTGTATATATCAACATGTGAAACAGGCATAGGATTTTAGATTGTGTTATTCCAAGCAGCCACCCTTAATATGCATATAGCCTGTAAATAAATAGTTTGTTGTACATTATTTTCTGCCTTTTAAATGAAGAGATAAGTAGTGGCAGGCATAGCATACTCTAATTGTATCCTAGCATTAAACATGGAATAATAAATGCCAGCTTTCTCTTCAGTGTATCAGATGTTACACACAGGTTGCTCCCATATGTATGGTTGGGGGAGCATGAGTGAGCACCTTTCTACCTGCACACCACCATATGTTCCACTGCATATGCCACCATGTATCCATATGTATATGTAATGTTCAAGTGTGGTGCACATCAGAAACAGGAAAACAGTGGCCTCCAGATATTGTTGGATTCCTGCTCTCATCAATCCCAGCCAGTCTGCCCAATGGCCAGAGACAATGGGAATTGTGACTGAGCAACTTCCGGAGCTGCCTCAACCATGGTGTAAAAATGTAAAAGCCAATGTTCATGGCACAAAAACACACCATCCTCTATCCCTATTTACCACTGACAAAATGCTGTGACACAGGCTTAGACATGGTCCTGTGTACACAGAAGGAAGCACCACTCTGTTGAGTTGGACCCACTCTCAGGTAAGATTGTGGCCCAAATGATCTGCAGCCCAGCCCTTTCTTTTTAGCCAATATAAAAGCTCGTGATTGTGTTTGAATTTGGTAACATGCTCACCTTTCAGGGATTAATCGTCTCAAGTAGTTGAGAGGGCTCCTTATAAATAGTAAATTAAGGGTAAAATGCTACAACAGTTATGGATACTTAATTGCCATTGATACCAGTGGGGCTTTTTCATCTGCTGGATTAGCACCTAAATGGATGTGTATAATAAAAATGTATTCCTAGGAGATGCCTGGATTTTATTTTCTTCTTTAAAAAATATGCTCACAGTACTTTGTTTCTGCAGTGGTTATAAATGGCACCATCCCAGCCTAAGATAAACACAAAAGAAAGATTATTTAAGACACTCATTAGTGTCATGATTAAACTGGTGCATCCAGCCACTTGTATATTTATCATGTAGCCCTGCTCACTTGAGCTATGCATATGCATGACAGTCAGATTTGTTGTTTTATTTTGTATGTTTGTTTTAAATAAAGATCTAATCAATTTCCTTCTCAAACGGGCTAAGAAAAGGGTCACTCTTCTCTAACCCTCTGCCAGCCACATTGATTGTCAGATTATATAGCTCTGCTCTTTAATGACACCAGCTAGAATTAGACCTTTCAAGTTGTGTCACGTTGTATTAGGCCTTTGGCTATAAATGCAGCCTTAAAGGAGAAGAGGAAAATAAAATAAAAAATAGCAACTCAGAGCAAGCCAATGCCTATCAAAGCAGATCATAATGTGTTATATATACTTCAGTAGATGACATATTCTCAGTCTGTTCAATTTCTCTTTCTCCTTTTTTTAAACTTGCTGCACTGTTATAAATAAATGTTCATTTTTCCAATATCTTGAGCTGATAAAAGGGCTGTGACTTAAAGATAGGACACCTCCTTTGCATTCAGAAGTCTCAAATCCAGGCCTTTGCATTTCTAGATATGGCCTGTTTGAAACCCTGAAGTGCTGCATTCACATGACAGTTTATTCCATTTTTGTGACTTTCCCTTAACTGTTAAGTTCTGCATTATATTTAAACTTTACCACCATGCAAAGCCACCTCATGAGACTATAGTGGAACATAATTCCAGTTCAGTGCTCATTTCTGTGTCACCTGCCACCATTAAATAAAATCTATTTGCAAATAATATGAAAATGAATACTAAACTTCCACCGCAGTTCCCCAATTTTCATTATACTTAACAGGATGGGCCAAGGAAGATTTCTATGTCCATAGGAGGAGGTTGATGCTTTGTAGATTCCATTTACCGTACATTTGAAACTCAGGCACCTTCCTATGCAAAGCAAAAGCTCAAGTTTCCTCTTTTCCGCATGACCCAGAAGCTCCGTAAGGAGGCGTCGCTCACACGAGAATGTTTCTTGCCATTCTCAGAGACTGCTCAGCCGTCCTTTCCAAGTTCTCTGGGTGTTCTGTGTGAAGGATGGGCCCCAATCTGAATATGTGCCATCTAAGCCAGTCATGACCTTAGTTCCAAGTCAGCACAGTAGCAGATGAAAGTCATTTAGTCTCATGATGTTCAGTGGCTTATGCAGGAAATTGGCAGTTTCAGGTGTAAACATCATAAAAAATGTAACAACACAGTTGGCAGCTGAGGATTAAACTGACATGGAAACTAAATTGCTATTTCATCCCACAAGGTGATCTTTCTGGAAGGAAATAAAGAAGGTTCTTGGACTGTCTGCTCCTCTTAAAGGCTTCATCTCCATTTATTTCAATCTAGGAGATTTTTCCTAAAGCCTGTTTTTTCTTTCTCTCTTTCTTTTAAGGGGATCGTTGCCTGAGTTATAGTGCAGCTCTACAGTTGCCGGTGCCAACAAAGTGGTTCTCTGATAATGCAACAGCTGCCTGCATCTTCCCAGGCTCCATGCATAATAACATCTGGAGTCAACAGCTCCAGGAGATCATGAGAGGATGGCAACGGATCAATACTGCTGCTTGTGGTTATGATACTATACATCTAGGGATGGGAGAGTTTGTAAATTTCACTTCCTATCAGTTTCTCATTTGTTCAGCCTTAAATTCTGTTCTCTGCATTTCCAAATAAGTCTGTGCTTTTTTAAAAAAAACAAAACCAAAGTCCTATTGAAAATTAATCAGCATCTTAGTATAAATTTATCATAATGTGTGTGCAATTTTGCCTAATATACGCAGTTCAGCAATGCAATGCTCCCTAATATGATATATGTTGGGATCTTATTTTCCCTGCTATATGCATTTTAATGAACACTTAAAGCTAGTATATGTATTTTCACACACATTTCTTGGCTGGAGAACTGCATTGCAAAATTCAAAGAAGAGTGAATTTCAGAGGGTGGCTGTGCTTTGGTTCGCATAATGCTTCAGAAATTTCAAATTAGGTATGTTGGTCTTTAAATGTGAACTGAATTGAAGTTCTTCCCTGCCCCTATATACAGCAGGCAACAAAACTATGCATAATTAATACTGGGCAGACACTTTTGCTCTATTGTTTACAGTGCCTGCTCACTAAAAATGTTTTAAAGTTATAATGCCTATTCAAGCATGTAATTTTAGCATATATGTTTATTTTAAAGCTGCTGATTTCATTTATGTATTGATAAAGTTTTTGTCAAATGTATTTACACTTTGTTAATTTTTGCATGATTTGGTCTAGTACAGTGGTACCTCGGTTTACGAACTTAATCCGTTATTAAACCGAAACCGTTCTTAAATGGAGGCACGCTTTCCCTAATGAGGCCTCCCACTGCTGGTGCCCTTCCACAGTTCGGATTCCATTCTTAGACTGAGGTAAAGTTTGCAAACTGGGACACTACTTCCAGTTTTGCGGAGTTCGTACACTAAATCGTTCGTAAACAGGGCTGTTCTTAAACCGAGGCACCACTGTATTGCCATGCAGTGGATGACAGTTACATTGTTGTTGAATCATAGAATCATAGAATCATAGAATCATAGAGTTGGAAGAGACCACAAGGGCCATCGAGTCCAACCCCCTGCCAAGCAGGAAACACCATCAGAGCACTCCTGACATATGGTTGTCAAGCCTCTGCTTAAAGACCTCCAAAGAAGGAGACCCCACCACACTCCTTGGCAGCAAATTCCACTGTCAAACAGCTCTTACTGTCAGGAAGTTCTTCCTAATGTTTAGGTGGAATCTTCTTTCTTGTAGTTTGGATCCATTGCTCCGTGTCCGCTTCTCTGGAGCAGCAGAAAACAACCTTTCTCCCTCCTCTATGTGACATCCTTTTATATATTTGAACATGGCTATCATATCACCCCTTAACCTCCTCTTCTCCAGGCTAAACATGCCCAGCTCCCTTAGCCGTTCCTCATAAGGCATCGTTTCCAGGCCTTTGACCATTTTGGTTGCCCTCCTCTGGACATGTTCCAGTTTGTCAGTGTCCTTCTTGAACTGTGGTGCCCAGAACTGGACACAGTACTCCAGGTGAGGTCTGACCAGAGCAGAATAGAGTGGCACTATTACTTCCCTTGATCTAGATGCTATACTCCTATTGATGCAGCCCAGAATTGCATTGGCTTTTTTAGCTGCCGCGTCACACTGTTGGCTCATGTCAAGTTTGTGGTCAACCAAGACTCCTAGATCCTTTTCACATGTACTGCTCTCAAGCCAGGTGTCCCCCATCTTGTATTTGTGCCTCTCATTTTTTTTTGCCCAAGTGCAATACTTTACATTTCTCCCTGTTAAAATTCATCTTGTTTGTTTTGGCCCAGTTCTCTAATCTGTCAAGGTCGTTTTGAAGTGTGATCCTGTCCTCTGGGGTGTTGATAAGAGATTGCATTGAGATGTTTATTATTTTTGTCATTAATTCATCCATTTTAATTATTGTTTTCTAATGGCTTTCAAGTGTTATAATATTCATATAACCACACAGAGTTGTCATGCTGGTTTTTCAATATATGTTTTGAAATGATCTAGGATTCTATTTTTATTTGAATGGTGTATTGATTTGCATTTTTCTTCTGTTGTAGATGCTTTAAGCATCATTTTATGAGAAAGTGCCATATAAATTTGAGTAAGAAATAAACATATGATTTCATTGGTATGTTGATGAACATTTATTACTACTACTGTGGCACACAATGTTAAAAACAGTTTTAAACATCTTGAACTCACTAAAACAAGATGGGTCAGAAAAATGTAAATTACTTATAGACTTCAGTCCATTGGGAGAGTATTTTTTTTTTTTTTGTAAAAATAAATAAATCAAAAACCATTATCAATATTGTGTGTGCATAAAGCTTGAAGTATATTTATAATTATTTTGTGACAGGAGTTCAGCACCCTGCATAGAATACATTTGTGCAAAATTTTCTTTATTTTGCATTATTTAATAAATATACAACCAATGTTTCAGGAGAAACCTCCCTGCAAAGTGGCAGACAAAATCCACCCTCCAAAGAAACCCTACTCACCAAAACAATGCAAAATCACATTTTTAAAAAATAAAATGTCCTAGTTCCAGAAATATAAATAGTTGGCACAAAAACTGGATATGCAGCTCAGGTTAGATCACATCCTAAAGGTGCAAGAGAAGATAGGGAAGGAAATGGCAGGATGTTCTCCACCTGGCATCCCTTTAATGTCTTTTTGGTGCCCGGTGAAGACATTATTTCCTTTGGCCTTTAATTTATGTGGTGCTTTAGTACTGTTTCAACTTTGTCTTTTCTCCCATTTATCCTCCAGTATTGAGTTTTTAATTTACTTAATGTGGCAGAATTTCGTTCCTCTGCTCTCTGTTTCTAAAATGTCCCATTTTGGCCTGGCAGATGTGTTTTGTTTGCTGCATTATGTTGTCTCCTAACATTGTACAGTGGTACCTCTGGTTGTGAACAGGATCCGTTCCGGATCCCCGTTTGCAACCTGAACAAAACGCAACCCGCGTCTGCATGTGTGCGGGTCGCGATTCACCACTTCTGTGCATCTGCATGACGTCATTTTGAGCCTCTGCGCATGCGCGAGCAGCGAAACCCAGAAGTAACCCATTTTGTTACTTCCAGGTCGCCGTGGGACGCAACTTGAAAAGATTTAACCCAAAGTGTCTTTAACCCAAGGTATGACTGTAATTGTAATGCCATGATTATAAGGGACTCCCCAGCTTTCAAGAGCTAAACTTGTCCAGGAAGGTAAATCCCATATTAAAGACACACCTAGTGTCCAGAATATTGAACTGAAATTCTTGAAGAAAGACCTCACTAGCAGGAATAGAAGGGGTCGGTCTATCTTTGAATTTTACACATTTTTTTTACAAATTTTGGTACATTTTGATGTCACATTTTGTATTGTTCCCATATTTTACATTAGTCCAGGAGATCTACCAAGGCCACCTGGCAATCAATCAATCAATCAATGGACTAAAGGTTATTCTCCTCCATATATAACTGTTGCTGCTTGTTGGTAGCAAAACATTCCTTATGAAAATAGCAATATGGACGGTGTTAAAATGCCTCCTATATTTTCCATCATGTTGGTGGAAAGATTCAAAGCTGGAAATATTCAAAGCTTACCAGTATCAAGAAGAACACATTACATATTGCAAAAGAAATTAAAGTTATCACTTGGGCGAGATACATAGAGGCAATGTGAGCATGACAGTATGTGCAGCAAAAGAGAGGCAAGGTATAAAAATACAGAGTCATTTCATTATCCACACAAGTTCATGGTTTTGTTTTCCTTTGTTTAATCTGCTTCATCTGTTTTTAGTGAGAATGTGGGGAGAAGAACAAGAGTTGCCATTTCACCTTAATGAGAAAAAAGAGTTGCATGTTAGACGATTAAGAGCTAATCAAAATTCCTTTTCAGCAACACTTGGAATAGTAAAGGAGATTTACTTCTTTATAATGATAAAATGATACTACGAGCAAGGGAACAGAACTCCCAAGAGCATCTGGAATGCCATCATGCATCAATTATCGGACATGCGTTTGAATGATGACTCATATAGCCTGTGCCGTATACCTTACATGAATTGCAGATGTATACAACAATAATTTCATTGTATGCTAATTATCTTTTGCCAATTTTGAGGCAGTTCAATTTCCCTCTTCTTATATGCTGCACACTGCATTTCCTTGAGAAAGCATAAAACTTGTGTTGAGAGGTGATGCTCTTCGATATTGCCTTATCTCATACAGATGAATGGCTCCCCCCAGGTTTCATTTTCTTTGGCAAGCAGAGAGAAAGACATAATAATTCTGCAGCAGTGTTTTTCTTTTCTCCATCTAGCTTGCTTTAACAGGAATATCAGTAGATGTCATGCCTAGCTCTGCTCTGGGGCCCGGTACCTAGTGTGGGATATGGAGTCCTCAGAGGACAAACCAGACACGCCATAGGCCAAGGACCTTCAGAAACAGGCAGAAGGGCCCTGAATCCAATGTGGATGATCCTTTTGAAGGACCCTATAGGCTGATATCCGGTAAAGAACCCCTGGAACTGTCAAAGGAGGAGGCAGAGACACCCCACCAGTTTTTGAGAGCTCTGGCACTAAAAGCTCCAGGTATAAGTTGAAGAGAGACTTTACATTGTGTGTCTATGGACCTGCAGAGACACTAGTTTGCTCACGTTTAATGGGTGTGTTCATGAGAAAGCAAACTTTTCAATGTCAGCAGTTGTGGTTTAAGAAACCAAGGCATATAGAGCCTCCCTCTTGAGCCTTCCAGTTGCTGGATACAACAGGTCTCTCCCTTGCTTCTAGTTCACCAAGCGGTCCAGATACTAGCATATTTTGCGGCAACTATTTGAGTATGGTTGTCATTTTATGCAGATGAAATAAAGTTATACCACTTACTAAAAAATGTGTCCTTTTTATTTGCCCTTGGTTCGATCTTAATTTGGGGGTTAATTCACTTTCTTTTTTTCTTTAATAAAAATTAATTATCATCATCAACAATAAATCTATATCTAAAGCATGTGCACGCGCGCGCACACACACACAATTTCAAATCCAGTATAGATGAAGACTGGGATAAAAATCTCCACTTAAAATCTCCTGTTGAAAAAGGAAGCTCTTCAACAGATGCTGAAAAGACAGCAGAGGTGGTGTTGACCTGATATGTAGTGGGATAGAGTTCCATGCTATAGCGATTCAGGGCAACTGACTACAGCCGAGGAGCCTCCTGTATTTGGGAAAACTCTGCCACATTTTGTAATTCAGGAAAACCAGTATTCCAGCATGCACAGGAGGCTCTGAAAGCAAAGGATTTTTCCTCACCGCACCTTTGAATAGTGAGGTCAACAGAAATGGAGGAAAAAAACTAGTGCACACCCCACCCCCAGTGTCTATTTCTGAACAGGGCCTATGTCTGTGTTTGTGTTTCCCCCCAAATACTAATACTACTTAGGATTAATGAAGCGCTTTTAATTACTCACAGTTTACACACATCATTTCAGCAATCATTACGCAGCCCTGATGATTATGTATTCTATACTCTCCCAAACAACAGGAGTCCAGGGGCCATGGTGCTTTCTTTCACTTCCTTTAGACAAGAGAGCACTGGAGACTTTACAAGATCTTAGCAATGCTTGCTTTGTTTACCAAACATGCAAGCAGAGCATAAGTGAAAGCAAAACAGGTCCCTCCTACGTGGCAAATTCAGGCAGACTGCCAGACTCTCTTTCCCCACAAATCATTTCAGATAATAGCTAGAAACACATACATGTGCTCTCTCTCTCTCTCTCTCTCTTACACACACACACACACACACACACACACACTTGTTCCCTCCTATCAGCTGGTGGGTTTTTCCTCTCATGGGAAAACTCAGAAATCCCCAGCTCTCAAGAGACCATTTAATAGTCATTGGCCTTGATTTGATGAAATAGCAAACCACTATATTTGGCTATATTAACTTGTATACTAGGCCTAACAAAGGACTGGACCACAATACCTCAAGGATATCCTCTTCCCATTTTAACCAACCCAGACCCTGCAATTATCATCTGAGACCCTTCTTTGTGTGCCCCCTACATGAGAGGCCTGGAGGGCAACAACACAAGAATGGGCCTTTTCTGCAGGGGCTAACCATTTGTGAAATGCTCTCCCCAAGGAGGCTTGTCCGGCATCTTTGTTACATATGTTTAGGCACCAGGCAAAACCATCCCTCTTCTCTCATACATTTGGCTAAGTAAACAATCTATGGCCATTTAAACTGTGTGTATATGTGGGGGGGGGTATTGTTTTTGTATGTTACTGAGGTAAGTATTTTTGTGTTTTTATATTGTAAACTGCCCTGTGATACTCAGATGAAGCGTGGGATTGGAATTTAATAAACAAATAAAAATGAAATGAAATGAAAAATGGTAACCCAATAACCATAGCTGCATTAAGTTTACAAGGCTGATAAGGATGATTGGTAATGACTTGTCTAAGCTCATGGCACATGATTTGTAACAAAGAGTGGCTAGCCAGGTAGGTATTCAGACACCTATCCATCCCCAGGTTGAAAGCCACTGCTACATCCCCCAAATCCAAAGCTCTCAAGCCTGTTTTGCTCAAATTAATCAAGAGTACTTATGTGCAGAAGGAAAGGGACCATGAGACTCATTTTTCTGAAGCCCAGTCGTGTATATGGTAACCTAAATATCTGCTATCATGAAGCCACATTTCCTCCTACTTTGCTAACTTAAAACTCAAGATGTAACACAAGCTACTCATCCTAGGGGGAACAATGGCTTTTAATTGTACCCTGTCAGGTCATTCAGTTTACTTGAAAGTCTGAATATACTACTGACCCTGTTGGTTGAGTTCTCACTCTAACAGTAGTAATTCCCATTCCCATTCTATGAACACTGGGGAAAGGAGAGAGAAAAGATAAAAAGGAAGGGTATGGATATTTGGGGCTCCAGCTACGTGAATGATATTGTTAAAAAATGGAAATTATTTTCTAAGAGATTTCCTTTTAAATTCCAAAATCTGTTCTAAGAACAATCTATTGGCTTTGTAGGACTTTGTTGTCAGAGTTCAAGAGCACCATAAAGAGAGAGGCAAGTGAGGAAGAGTCCCTGAAGCCATTAGAAACAGCTTCTGAAAAACTGCAAGACAGTGTCTGTTGGGGGTAAGTTCTCTTTCAAAATCCATTTGTCAGGAGCTCCTGTGGTAAAGCGTCAACACAAATGTCTGATTAACAAGGAATTAAAGGCCTTCCTCTGTTTCTTGAGTGTTTTAAAACTATGATAAAATGATCCATGCAAATATAAGAGCAACACATAACTTTAAATAGCCATCACCTATGTGCAAACCTTCAGAATTCTAGATGAAGGGATTATTCATGAAACAATTGGTGATTATTGCACAAATTGATCTTTCTATTCTGGATTTTATTAGCCCAATGCTCTGAATGTATACTTAAGGAACGACAACAAATGAGAAATGAATTTATGAAGTTATCCATGTCCATATCAGCATGTAGTTGTCAAATTCTGAGCCCTTTCTATTTTGTTCCATTTTGTTTTCTTTCTGTGATGGAATGTTAAATATTTATTTAGGCATTTTTATCTGTTGCAGACTACTTACAATATATACTGTATTTTGTCTTTTTGAGCAGGATTGAACTCCCACTGAATCTAAACTGTGTGAATGCATGTCTAACCCGGGGTGGGGTGTGGGGTGGAAGCTAATTTCAACAGATAAGCATGCTTTTATGGTTGGATTGAATTTTAATATAACAAACTGAGAGTGCAGAATTCTTCATATATTTAAAGCCCATTTTGGTATCTGGGGTGGTGATCCTTGGGCCCAGGAGGCTAAACATTGCCCTCTAGTCCTCTCTACCTGGCCCTTCCTCAGGCACAGCCTGGTAATCTCCTCAGGCACAGCCTTCACCAACCCTACCCTTACACCCTTCCTGAGCATTTTTGCCTGACTGGAACATTCCCTTGAATTCTGATAATGCCTCTTGTTTCCTTAGATGTAGGATAGAGAGGGGTGTGTGAGTGTGTGTAGAAACTAGCCAACTGTAGAAAGTTAAAATTTGCACTTGCTGCTCCACCCTTGTTAGCTTCTGGTCACGCCCATTACTGTCAAATGGCTCGTTGAAGGCTGGCCAGAAGGGAATGTGACTCTCAGGCTGAAAAAGGTCCCCCACTGTTGTCCTAGGTCAAAAATTGGCTAAAGGAGTAATACAAAGATTGACTCTGATTTGTAGCATCTAACATGAATTGCCAATAACAGTGACCATAACTGATTACTGAATGACATAGCTGGTTTTATAGTCCTTTTTTAATGCTGGTAGCACAGTGAGAAGCCAACTGTAGTCTAGGGACATCTTTTCATGACAGCTGGCTTTAGACAGGAGATCCAGACGTGTCTGGCACAGCTGCCCTTGGAACATCAACATTCCTGCCACATCTGATGTCTATTCCTGAAATATCACATTTATTTTGTTTACGTGACGAAAGATGCACGTAGAGGAGCAAGTTTTCATGCAAACTGCTACTGGATATTTGCATGGAGAGATAGGCCATCATTTATGCACTGATGTACGACTGCATGTCTGTGTTAATATGCATAACTCATTGAAGATGCACAGGCTTTTGAGTGATTGATCTGGAATCTTATTTGTTCTTTCCCCATGTTTTTATTAATGGGCCTTCATTCTTTAAAGCAGGAACCTGCAATCTAAAGATTGCATGTGGCCCATGGCCTAATTTCATCCACGTTAAAAGGAAAGGGGGGGGATGGAAGACTAGGGATTGGCAGAAAGAGGGGGGGGAGAGCTGTCCCACCTACTATTGTATTGAGTCCCACCCAACACTGTCCCTAGCCTCTGTCCACTTCCATCATGACAGATTATTCTCAAGGGAATGCAGCTCTTGATGAAGGAGAAATGTTCCCTTACACCTACTTTAAAGGAACCCTAAAAGCAGCTTCCTGCATTCTTTAAAGAAGAAATAACCATCAATGTGAATAAAGGGCATTGTTCCAATCTTGTTTAAAGGGTTGTTGTTTTTTTAATTCTGTAATGTAATGTAAACCCAGTGGTGAGGAATAATTCTGGTTGAGATGAATGCTTCACCTCTTTTCACTGACATGTATGGATGGGGCATAAATTGGATTCAGTTCACATTTAAAGATGAACCTGTGTAATTTGCACTTTCCAAAATAATAAGCGAACAGAAACACAGCACATCTATTGAACTCTGTCCTTCTCTGAATTTTGCAATGCAGTTCTCTAGCCATGTGATGCATACAGAAATGTATATACTAGGGCAAAGGGTGCATGTTGTTGTTGTTTAGTCGTGTCCGACTCTTCGTGACCCCATGGACCGGAGCACGCCAGGCACTCCTGTTTTCCACTGCCTCCCACAGTTTGGTCAAACTCATGCTGGTAGCTTCGAGAACACTATCCAACCATCTCGTCCTCTGTCATCCCCTTCTCCTTGTGCCCTCCATCTTTCCCAACTTCAGGGTCTTTTCCAGGGAGTCTTCTCTTCTCATGAGGTGGCCAAAGTATTGGAGCCTCAGCTTCATGATCTGTCCTTCCAGTGAGCACTCAGGGCTGATTTCCTTAAGAATGAATAGGTTTGATCTTCTTGCAGTCCATGAAGTCCAGTCTCAAGAGTCTCCTCCAGCACCATAATTCAAAAGCATCAATTCTTCAATGATCAAAGGTATATATAGTGAGATAACACAAAACGTATTTCCAAAAAAAACTTTAATAAAACACATTTTAATAGGGAAAGTTGTTTTGCAAAAATATGTATGTCAGTCAAGATTACATACAATTTGTGTACTAGGGGAAATTCACAGTAAAAGGCTGATGAACTTTCATGAAGACATTTAAGTGTGTGTATGGGTGTAAATGTGGAGAACATAAGTTAGGAATGCGGAAAAATGAGAAACTGAGAGAAACCAGAATTGTCAGATTGGCCCATCCTCACTGGTAGGTTATTTTATGTTCCATTGTTACAACATACATTTCACTCATCCGTTCCCTAAGAGAGTGGACTACAATAGCATTACGTAGAGGAGGAGGAGAAAGAGAAGAAAGATTTACCCTTTAAGTTTTTCTTCCTCCATCTCAAATAAATAAATAAATATGTGGACCAGATCCTTACATCTGCATTTCTAAATTGCATGTCAGATTAAAGTGAATGGATGAATATTCATTCATATTACTAAGATGGGATGACCAACACATACAAAAACATAAAAAACCCGCTGCCTTGGTTGCTGCTGATTCTCAATGCTTCTCAGCTATTAATATGTGCAAATGTAGTCAGCCCATTATATTTCAGATCATAAATCCTATTGTTGGAATGACACCAACTACTGAGCAAAGACTTACTGCAAACAACAGTTAAATGTGTTATTTCTCTCTCTCTCCTGTTTGCTGTTTCGGTCGGGTTTTCTCTTCTTTTTCAAGTGCCTGCAGCTTCAGTTTGAGGTGAAGAATCCTGATGAGACAGTGTCTGATTATTTCAAGAATCAAAGACTCCACCTGATTCATAGTTTGAAGGGACTGAATGAAAATTCTCAGCCAAGCACATCCTACTGGGACTCGGGAATGCAACTCATCTTTATATTCTGTCTTCCTCCTGAGCCATTCATATTTCTTTCAGGTGAAGTTTTCGAGTGGCATAAACAGAAAAATGCACATGTTTCCCTAGACACAAGCTTTAAACTAAGATTTGTTTTCAGTTAGTTGCATGCTATATATATATATATATATATATATATATATATATATGATAAAAGTTTTAAAATTAAATCAGATGAAACTGAAGAAATAACAGAAAGAGGAAACTTTCAGAATTCTATCAGCTGTAACAGTGACCTCTAGTGACTACAGCATTGATTAGAGGTCTTTTGTGCACAAGTTAATTTTAATTTAAGACAAATGATCTTACACCTGCAAAATAATAAATAAATAAATAAATAAATAGTCATATGGTATGTTTTTAAAAGAATGACTTTTTGACTTGTTTCCCTTTGGACTAGAAAACATGAGGATCTAGTAACTAGCAACTTTCTGGTTAAATATTCACTACTTCTTAAGGGCAACTGCAGTGTGTGCTTAATATTTGTGTTGTGGTCCACAAAATAAATTAGGCATGATTAATGACTTCCTTTCATGCATTGTTTGCAATACAGATAACTCGGCCTTTGACATGCTACACATGTTCGCTCTGCATTGCATGCAAACGTTCCCAGGTTCACAAGAAGAGTAGCTCTGCTGTGTCAGAAGATAATACCTATATCAGGTGTAGGAAAACATTTTTAAGCTGAGGACCACATTCCCTCATTGCAGCCCTCTGGGGGGCACGTTACCGGTAGTGGGTAGAGTTAGAGGCAAAAGTGGTTGGGACAACAGGTATAACTCCTTCCCATGTACAATAGTCTACATTCTAGCCATGAAACACACACAAAGGGATCAAGCCAGAGACATTATTACAATTCAAGGGCACATTCAAGCCAGTTCACGGGATCATTTGCGGAAAGCCATGACTGTGAAAGTGAGATAGCAGTGCTTAAAATGTAAGGTTTAGATGTGGTCTAAGACTAAACTATAATGCAGCTATTGGGAAGGAGGGAACGTTTCTCATGAAGACCTAGTGAGGAATAATGAACAATGTTTTGAGAATGAACTAATAGTAGCTACTGCCCCTTGGGTGGCAAGGTGGAAAAAAATGGAGAGGGCTCCGGAAGTGTAAATAGTTGTGTAGATTATGAAATTTCAGCAGGCTACAGCTGCTAAAATTACCTTTTCTGGTCCAAGGATATCATCATGAGCAACAGCAAAGGAGGGGCAAGGGGCAAGCACAACCCAAACATGAAACTTACCCCCACACTTAACCCCCCTCCAATTGTTGGACTCCTGTCATTAACATATGCTGCCCCCCCGAGAACAACTTGCTCACCTTCTCCCTATGCTTTTCTTCTTCTGTGCCTCCCACAGATCCCCCCCCTGGTGTCACCACTGCCTGAAAGCACTTGAGGCCACCCTCTTTTGAAGCTAATCAAGTCTGAGTCTTGTCAGTGCTTGGATTAGTGAACACATGGGAACCACGTGGATGTCACTTAGGATTCCATGATGGAAGGCAAAAAAGGGTATAAATGTTTGAAAATTAAATAAATCTTAAAGCTCCAGAGCACTGCCTTCTTTTTCTTTCTTTGGTTATAAATATTTTTTATTAAATTTTTCATAACAAATTTCAATTTAAACATATCATTCACCTTCACATTTAGGATTCTCGGAATCCCTTGATTTTCCCTGGTTTCTGTTATCAATCCCTTTTCCTTCAGCTTATCCTATTTTCTCTGATTTGTTAGAAATATTATTTACCATTTTTCCATTGTATTTTGCACATTGCAAGTGTTACTCTACTCCTGCCAAAGTTTTAGTTGTTTACAGTGTTCTCTTAAATACATTATATTTTTTTTCCATTCCTTCTTGAATTTCTGCTCTTCCTGGTCTCTGATTTTCCCAGTCAATTTTGCCATTTTGACATAGTACATCATCTTCATCAGCCACTCCTTTCTGGTTGGAAAGCACTGCCTTCTTTTTTCATCTGGCACCCTAACTGGCCATGCTAGAAGGGTCTGATTAATGCTGCCCTCACAGGTGTGAAAACATGGTATCAGCTCACATCTCATGAGGATGATGAGTAGGGCAGGAGTGTCAAGGTGAGAATGTTGAATATTGCGAACAGTGGAGATTTGCTTTACAAAACCATTGTTTGTAATCTTTGACAGCAGCATCACTAAAAATGAATACCTTCTCTTTCTAAAAATCAGGGGAAAACAATACAATACACTATTATAGTAAAATTGCATGGTCCTACTTTTGAGTATTCTTGCTTGTACTTCCCAAGATATATCATCCAGTCATAAGACTAGTTCAGGTGGATTACTTAGACAGAAATAGCTCAGTCCAATTGAAATCCATGGAATTTGTGAAATAGATATTTTATTCACGAGGCACTGTGCATTACAAATCAACTTCTTAAAATGGAAAACTGACATTCTTTGCATATCCTTTTCATCACTGGTCTTAAAAAAGAAAGAAAGAAAGAAAACACGGCACCTCATCATAGCTGTCTCATACAACTGCACATATGTTACTTTTATTTTGAGACAAGGTGTTATTTTCATTGATTACTAGTTGTGGTTCCAAAAAAATAAGTCCTCAGCATAAATAAAATAGCTGTGCCTGCTTTAATAATTAACCATTCATGCTATAAAGTTTGAAGACTTTTGCAACTAGTATTTGTCTTCTTGCAAACATATTAGACACCTCTGAAGATGCCCAACAAATAGGATATGTGCCTTTTCCTCAGTGTATGCCCTACTGAACTCTTTGAAGTGTAGGCCATATCTGCACCATAAGAACATAAGAAGACCTTGCTAGATTAGGTCAATTGCTTATCTAGTCCAGCATCCTGTTCTCACAGTGACTGATCAGATGCCTGTGGGAAAGCAGCAAGCAGAATTCAAGTGCAAGGGCACTCTTCCCTCGTGTGGTTTCAGCAAATGGTATTCAGAAGCATTGCTGCCTCCAAGTGATAGCTACTAACCATCATAGCCAGAAGCCACTGGTGGCCCTCTCCTCTACGAATTTGTTTAATAATCTTTTTAATCCATCCAAGTTAGTGGCCATCACTGCCTCCTCTGGGAGAAAGTTCCATAGTTTAGCTCTGCCATACATTTAAAGTGCTATTACACCACTTTAACAGTCATGGCTTCCTCCAAATATCTTGGGAACTGTAAGGATGCCAAGAGTGATTAAAAGACCCTTATTCGCCTCACAGAGATTGATAGTTTGACTACTAGAATAGCTTTGTGAGGGCACTAGGGGTTTCCTAACAACCCTCAGCATGCTAAACAAACTACAATTCCCAGGATATTTTTGGGGTGTGTGTGGCAAGTCTAGACTTTTAAAGTGTGTGTTGTGTTGTGTTGTGTTGTGTTGTGTTGTGTTGTGTTGTGTTGTGTTGTGTTGTATGGATGTGGTCTAATTTCTCAGTAGACTTACGCAGGATTGTGGGGTTAGGAAGCAGAATTAAGGAGTAAAAAGAACCGGCTAAGATTATTATTTTTATTTATTTATTTAGGAAAATGAGAAAATGAGAGAAAACAAAACAGACAAATTCACCTATCCTTTATTTACACAATGTCAGGATGAAGGGTCCTAGGCAAGATACATATTCTGCTTGTTTCAGGGGGAACTCAGCTGTAGAGCATCTGCTTTGCACACAGAACAAAGCAGGTTTAAATCAATAGAAGGATATTGACAAGCTGGAATGGGTGCAGTGGAGGATGATTAAAATGATAAAGGGACTGGAAACTAAGACGCACAAGGAAAGGTCGAAGGAGTTGAGCATGTTTAGCCAAGGAAAGAGAAGACTGAGAAGTGATATAATACCCATCTTCAACTATCTGAATGGCTGCCACATGGAAGATGCAGCAAGTTCATTTTCTGCTGCTCCAGACAGAAGGGCCCACACCAATGTATTCAAATTACAAGAAATGAGCTTCTAACTAGACATTAGGAGAAACTTTCTAATGGTAAGAGCTGGACTATCTTGGAAGATGGTGGACCTTTTGAGGTTTTTAAACTGAGGCTAGATGACCACCTGTCGAGGATTATTTAGCTGTGATAACGTATAATGATCTGACTTATTATAAGGCAGCTTCCAATTTTCCTCGGATAAAGTTTTTTGGGGTCATTGTGATTGCACACTTGAACCTGAAATAGTATAGCTCAGGCTTATCACCACAGTGAGAAGTTGGCCTCTTTCTGCCAGGATCTATTTTCAATTGCCTTTACTTTTCAAAAGCTTTTTAGATCTGAGAAGCCCTTCTTGAGCCACAACTACTGAATTAAAGCTCCTAAATGACAGATTGATTTTTGTGGAATGCGATAAGTCAATTGTCAGTTATTAAACATAGAAAGCTTAATAATTGAACCTGTCAGGGTTCCGAGGTTTCCAAGGATACTGTAGGAGCTAAGCTGGTTCAAATGTGCGAGGGCTTGTAGTTCTGGAAGAGGAAAAAATAAATAAATAAATGAGGAAGTGTGCCATTTTAAATCACTGGGATTTTAAACATAATTTTGCAGGATCAATATAAGGATTTATGTAAAAAACATGCCTCATGTAAAACAAAACATTCAGGTTGTAGAAGTGAAGCTTTTTCCAGCTCAAACTCCACCTTTACTTCTGGGCAATCTTCCAGGGGCCACATACCAGTGATGGGTGGAGCCAGAGGTAAAAGTGACCGGAGCTATTAAGGTGAATTCCACACCCAAATATCTGTCTCTATCCTCCATCCAGGCAAACATGAAACATTATTAGAATTCAAGAATACATTCCAGCCAGGCAAAAAACAGGAGGATGCAATCAAGGGCAGTGAGGGGTGTGTAATATACATACTAGTTCTTGAAGTGCTGGTTTTATTAAGTAAAAAACAAAACAAAACTCTCTTTTTTTGCATTCTCAGATTTGAAATTATCGTCTCCACTCTTGCAGGAAAGAGGCAAGTGGTTGCTAAGAAAATCACAACCTTCTATTATAATCTTTCTTTGAATCCAAACTGAGTTAGGAGATGGTCACTGTGCTGCTTGGCGTTTGAGATATATTTGTATGCGTTAAATTTTATGGAAATGGAGTCTGGATCCTTTTAAGCCTCTGATGTTTGTGCAAGAAGGGTGAGGATGACATGGTTTAAATTTATCTCCTTCTCTCTCTTTGCTGATTTTATGTTTGGTTTGGCCCAAGGTTTTCCTAATTTATTGGACAGATGAATTGACCTTACTGAGTTTCTTGGATGTTTCCTTTTAACTTGATGTTGAAAACCCCCTTGTGGTATTGATTTTTTGATGATTCAGTGTCTGGTAGACTAAGAGAGCTGGTAGGTTTGCAAGCTTATGTCACTTTTGAATCCCATCCAGGCAGTATGGTTAGCCATGCATGAAAAGAGATGACTACTTGATTTAAGATTTTGGGAAGGCCTTCTTTGAGCTCAAGCTATTTTTACTGAACAGTATAAAATGATTGCATCATGTACTTTGTGTTTTATATTATCCTAATTTTATTATCATCAGCAAATTTTACTTTGTTCTTTTGAGAATGATCGCTAAAGGCAATCACATTTGCCAAATATTACGGCATCTTCTGAGAGTATTCAAGTGAGGTTTAATATCGCCCTCACCAAAACCACCACGCAATGAGGACCATATTTTCCTGTTTTAACTTTAAATGTGAGGATAGCCATTGAGCTCTTCTTCTCTGTTGCTCAGTCACTTTCTTCTGAACCTTGAAATTCCACCACCATCTGCTTTTTAACTGAATGGTAAGAAACTACTCAGCAGCAAAGAAAGTGGAAGTGTGTGTCAGGAGTGCGTGCAGGAGCCAGGCCCTGTGACCAGTAGGGCTTCACATGACTGGGGCCTTCCTAAGTTTGTTCTGGAGAGGCAAGGCACGGCCGCATAGGTGAGGCCACTAGGTAACTCACTGCACCTGGTGGCAAGAGCCGGGAAGGGATATAAGGTCAGCATTCCCCTTTGGCTCTTTGCCACAGCAACATGTTTCCTGCCTTGCTGCTTTTGGCTTCTTGCTTCCTGACCCTCGGACCCCTGGCTTCTGGACTCTCGTTCCTGCTCCCACCCCACCATCTTGCCCCCAGTCCCGACATCCTCAGCCGGGGCTTCGATTGCCCGTAGACTGGACCATGACAGTGTGGCTGAATCCATTGCTGTCAGTCTTGGACCCTGTGGGAATTTCATCCAAGGGAGAGGCTTCGGACCTCACAGAGAGCCCTAATATACCTGAAGAATTCATTAAGACACTTGAGTTGCCCACTCAAATACTTTGCCTAGGGCACTGGATGAACCCATGCACCACACTGTGTGGCTCCCACAATGCTGTGGGATACACTCCTAGCTCCCCAGACACTAAGTTGAAGGCAGGCAATATGAGAGATACAGAATTGGCAAAGGGGTGCTTGTCTGGCTGCAAGAAGTCCTCAGAACCAGAAGTGTCCTTCAGAGGAAGGGCTTACTTAGGATGAGAAAGCAGCAGATAAGTAATCAGTATAGATTATTAAAGGAAATGTCTGGCTTCACTAGTGTATGTCAGACCAGTCTCTGTCTGACATTTGCTGGCACAACAACTCCTAACACACTGGTTTTCAAGTGATAGGTTGGGACCCAATAGTGGATTGTGACCCATTAGTGGGTCCCAACCTGTTCAAGGTGGGTCACAACAAGAACACTAACACCATTCAAATATATGGTAAAAGATGAATAAATGGGTCCCCAAATGCATGTTTGGAATAAAATGGTCCTATGTATAAGAAGGTTAGAGATACTTGCCCTAATAGACATTTCACTTGAACAGCCTAGATTCCAGGGTCTTTCCTGGTGCTGGTTTGAATACAGATCCCAATTTTCTACTTGATCCCAATGGGACCTGCCTCTGTGGTTGTCTCCAGCATTGGCACATTATGCCATTGTTCCACCTTTTGAACTGTTCCACCCTTTCTTTGGTCTCTGCCTGATTGAGCTCTGTTGCAACAAACCAATGTGAAAGAGGATGAGATAAATTAATGGAGTATAGCTTCTGACCAGGAAGGGTACATAGGACCTCCAGGTTCAAAGTCGGTATAGCATGGAATAACAATTGCTTACAAGCAGTAGGCAGGGGAGGGATATTAATTTCCTTATTTCCTTAGTGGTATTAATAGAAGTGTCTGTTATCTCACTGTGGGAAAGAGATTTCTGGTCTAGATGATCTGAACTGTTTTGCCCACATCCATTTTTGTACCAGTCTGCTTTTTCATAGTCATTTCTAAGTCTAATTTTGCTGTTCTAATGAGTAAGTCTGGTCTTGCACAGTGACTTTCTTCACATCTAGCTATTTTGCTGGACCACAGCCCAGTAATGGAGGTGGTGGCAGTGAGATTTTAACTGGACCCAGAGATCCAAGGCAATCTGGAGGGCCATTATTATGAAGTGGAAAGAAGAACTGAAGCACAATTGTAGATCATAGTTGATCCCCCACCCCCGCAAACTTTTATCTTTACAGTGTTTTTAGATTCATCTTCTGTAGAGTTACATCCAGTGCTCCCCCCCCCAAAAAATGTTTAGGGGTACTCTCATTTTCCTACTCATATTGAAATAATGCCCCTCAATGAGGCCAAACTTAGATTCACAAAATGTTTAGGGGTATGCATACCCCTGTTCTCCCCCCCCCCCCCGAAAAGAAGCACTGCTTACATCACTCTGTAGTGACACTGCCAAGTTATAGTTGATCCAACTTCAATGTTGAAAAATGCAATTGCATCTGGTGTAGAGATGTATGTAAAATTTCTTAATTTTATTTCCCATTCATGACCTGAGCTTTAGTAAGAAGGCATAATTTGAAATAGAATGCAAGACCCATCCTAATTGTATTTTTATCCCAAGATTCACAACTGCAGGATGGGATAGCAACACAATGGGTTATGCATATATCCTGTGTTTTGAAAATGTGTTATGTTTATTTATCTGGAACCCACCCAGACCCAGATTATGTAAAATAATCTTAAGAGGGAAGGCATGTTCCCATGCAGATAAAAATGTAATGGTGGCAAACCATCTAGGTGAGCTGTTTAATGGAGAAGAAATGTGATCCACTTAAATATATATATACAAATAAAAAAATCAATTTACACACACACACTAAAAATAGCCCCAGTTTAAAGTAGTTTAAAACCCAGGCCACAATACTCTCAATAGAGCACAATTTGAAAAACATTTGGACCACCCACTGTCAATTATCAGAATGACTTCAGAATGACATCAAGCAATAATAATTATGATAATGATGATGATGATGATGATTTTATTATTGACACACAGCCCATCTGTCTGAGTTTCCCCAGCCACTCTGGGCGGCTCCCAACAGAACATTAAAAACATAATAAAACTTCAAACGTTATAAACTTCCCTAAACAGGGCTGCCTTCAATGACCCATTCTTGACTGTGCAGTTTGAAATCAGACCTTGTGAGCAAAGGCACAGTGTTGTGCCAACTACTAGCTGACTGGGATTTGAATAATTTCATGTGTAGGGTTTTGCAAGTATCACCAATCAGCAGACCAGGATGCCTGCAAACTGCCTTTTTGACAAGCTGTATCTTTACCTGACTCACATCTGAAATCCCATATGACCATAGCTGTCAACTTTTCCCTTTTCTTGCGAGGAATCCTATTGGGAATAAGGGAATTTCCCTTAAAAAAAGGGAAACGTTGACAGCTATGCATATGACATCAAGCCACATGTACAGTGCCAGATTTACGTATTAGCTATACAAGTTATAGCTTAGCCCCCCCCCCAAAAAAATAAAGGAAAAAAAACAAACCTGGATGTACATTTTCAAAATATAAGATAAAACACAAATAAAATAAAACCTACATACAGTTAGAGCTTAATAATTATTTCACTATTAGTATACTTCTTCTTAATTGTATTTCAGTTCAACAATTACTATGATAAAATACATATTTTGTTACGGGCAAATGGCTTCAGATGCCTATTAGGTCCATAACTTACCATATAGTATATATTTAACACAAAAAACAGTGACAATTTGTTGTTGACAAAGGACAGCTGGACATACAAAGGGCCCCATTGCCTTCAGTAGCTTAGGGTCTCATCCAACCTAAATCCGGCCCTGCGTATGTGGCTTGGCCAAATGTCCTCATGGGCCAAATGGGGAGGCCTGGTGGACCTAATTAGACCCAAAGGCTGGAGGTTTCCCATGCCTGGATGAGAGCTTGCAGTTCTAAGAGGCACAATGTCCTTCTCCATCTGCCTTGCCAGTTGTCTCACATTCCTTTGCATGATAATAAAGAACCCCTGAATGGAATGGGAATTACCTCTGGATGAGAAAAGAGACATAGCAGCTTTACTTACACTCTGAAGGAGAGATTTGTTTCCTTTATACATGAACCCACACAACTCACTGGGGTCATCAGCTGCTTAGGCTGACCTCTGAGACATGAGCTCCATTTAATAAGATGACAGAAATGGTGCTGGAAATTCTTCATGTCTCTATTTTGTTTTGTTTTGTTTTGTGCCAGGCAGGCACTGAACGAAACCCAGATCTGAAGGTTATACTTGCTAACCCAAATGTCAAGATCTGTGTGAACACCCCTGCTAAAGAGTTGGCATTTTTGCTTTTTGCCTTCTCAAGAACAATCTGAATATTTGACAGCCAGAGCACAGCTGCTCTTTATCCCACTCACCAGACCTATTTAGATTTGAACACCAGATTGCAGCCACTTGCTTATTGTCTCAAAAAGCTGATAAAAGACACAACGTCGGGAAATGTTAATATAGTAGCTTGACATTTTCCTTACCCCCCCCCAAAAAAAATCTTGTACAAAGTATTTTGTTAAACTTGGATGGAAAGTTGTTATTTTTCTTTAATGGTTTTCAATTAAGAGAAATATACTCAAAGTGATTGTTCCAAAGGATTAATCACTGCCATTTCTACCCTTGAAAATGGGGAAAACAACAAATTTTCATTGCTTCTTGGTTTTTTCTTCCAGTATTTTTAATGTATTTTAGTCTCCTTCACACCTTGCAGATAGTCATTAATACTAGAAGCCCAGATTGAAATATTTCAATTCAATATGCAAATTTCTGCCATCTCCAGCACTCCGTGTGCTTTTCTTCTTGCAGAGGGAAAGCGGGAACTGTCCTGTATTTTCCTCCTGCAAAGAGGAAATCTAGTGTGTTTCTATGTGTTTAAATAAGAAAAATGGCATGAAGGGAAAGGTTCGTTCCCTCTTTCACCATTTGGCTTATCTTGGCATCCTCCTAATATATCCTTCTTCCTCTTCTTTTTTAAAAAGTACCGTAATATGTCTGCATAAGATGTCATTCGGTTCTGCCAGTATTTGCCTTGAAACTGTGGGCAGTATCCTGCTAGTGTGAGCACAATATACTCCAGAAGGTTGAGGGGAAACCCACAACAGGGTGTGTGGGGGGGAGGAGAAGAGAGGGAGGGGAAGTTCTGTTGCTCAGCTGATAGAGTTTGTACTAGTGAACCTGTTTAGGTGTATACTGCCCTGTATCCGTAGTGTATTGAAACAGCCTGTTCTGTTTAGGATTGGCTCTGTTTCATTCTGATTTGATTCATTATTTGGGTCTGGATCTGATTTACTAAATCCGAAGCTCTGTTTTGTCCCAGATAACTATGATGTGGAATCTGAAACGGCTATACCTTTTCCTCAGCAGTGGCTGAAACTTGCAAACAAAAGGAGCCCCTCCAGAGTGGAGTAAGTCTGGTAAACGTCAGGCAGATCTATCTAACAGTTTTTCTTTAGAAAATAATCTTGTACAAAAAGTATCCAGCTTCTTACTTTCTACCTGATTTGGATGCAAACTGCAGACTTGGTGGTCACATATGAGGGGATGAAGCCTGTCGAATTTCAGAATAGCTGGAGAAGTTTCTCTGGTAAGGGTAGACTTTACTGTTTTGGAGTAGAAAATAGAAACATTTCCGCCCTCTAGATTTTTTGGGGGGCGGGGAAGAGGAACAGTTTGAAAACTGGGAGTATGAGGGAGGTAGTCTGCCAAAATTCTGAAAAATAGGTCCAAGGGCTGGAGTGCTAGGCTCTTTTACCTTGTTATAAAATATTGTCACATAGTTTTCTTGTATTTCCTAACAGTAAGTATGCTCTATGAAGAAAAAATAGAGACAGCTGAATTTTAATTGTCTGTTAGGAAAAATAATGAATTAAAAGGAAGCAAACCACAATTTACATTTTGCTTTCACAAACTTTAGAAATATTTAATGGGAAGAAAAAGAAACAACACAACCCCTGACCACCTTGCAATAAGGTAAGCTCAACATGATTCCCACCAAAATTCCAAAGAAATTCTAATGCAGAAGGTTGTTTCAGAGAGGAATAAAACTTTCAAGAAACTGGAGGGCAGGATTTGGCACTGCATTGCACTTCTCCACATGCTCCATCAAGATGTTACAAACTGACAGTGAGTATATGAGGCTGAACAGGATATGTAGGTAAACTCAAAACATAAATAGACCAGAAGGAAAGTAATCAAAGACATTTGGCATATCCAGACTTCAAAATTTAGGTCAAATGTTCAACACATTTATTTTTACCCATTACATATTTTGGAGCTAATTGCTTGGCAGGCATATTAAACTTTTAATGTGAAGCACTTTCCAAAGTTCAGCAAGGGCTTGGCCACCAATTGATTCATTCTGACAGGGTATAAGTGCCCTGTTTAATCAAGGAAATAAGTACTTGCGTTTCTCGTACTATTATCTTCTACTAGAAAGTTGAAGGATTCCACAGGGTTTTTAAAGGTATACATAATTTACCCCAATAATGAAGCTATTTGCATTAGAGGACTGGAAATAATGTGGCAAGACACAAGGTATGGGGTAAAACTTGGGCCGCCTTATTAAATATAATGTAAGATTATAATGGACTTATGCAACTGCATGGTGTGTGTGTGTGTGTGTGCGCGCGTGCGCGCGTGAAATCATGTGCAGGAAATAATCCCAAGCCCTTGATGATCTCTCCCAGTAGCTTCGTATAAATGTTAAAAAGCAAAATGCATTATATTAAGGTAAGCTTGCAGATATGTCTATAAATAAGCAAAATTTCATATAGAATGTGCACATTAGGAGAAATTTGCACTAAAATGCTGAGGAATTTTCATGAGTACTTAAAGGGGGGGATGCAAACTGGTGATGTGAAAATATGGAGAACTGAATTTGTTGTTGTTGTTGTTGTTTAGGCATTTAGTTGTGTCCGACTCTTCGTGACCCATGGACCAGAGCACACCAGGCACTCCTGTCTTCCACTGCCTCCCGCAGCTTGGTCAAACTCATGCTGGTAGCTTTGAGAACACTGTCCAACCATCTCGTCCTCTGTCGTCCCCTTCTCCTTGTGCCCTCCATCTTTCCCAACATCAGGGTATTTTCCAGGGAGTCTTCTCTTCTCATGTAACTGAATTTAGGATTGAAAAAAAATGAGAAACTGAGAGAAACTGAGATTAGCAGATTCTCCCATTCCTAGTCTTGAATTTCAAGTCTCCTCCCCAAATCAACAAGAGCCTCTCCTCTCTGGGGATTCTGATTAGGGCTTAGCTTTATCACTGACATACTACTTTTCTAAGTGAAAGAAACACCACAGTGGGTGAAGTCATGGTAGAGAGGATAATAGAATCATATGAAGCCCCATATGCAGGCAAAGTTACCACCTCAGTGATGACTACACCTTCATCCTCAATTATAGAAGACAATATACCCACGATACTATGGGATTATATTTTTATGTGTTTGTGGGTGTCAGAGTCTCCTAAATTCCTGGAATCAGCAATTTCAGTCAAGCTAGTTTCCTGTTGAGGCAATCGCCTTGGGGGATGATCCACTAAGAGAACAACAGAAAGGTAATGGGCCATTGTGAAAGTAAAAGAAGGGGGCTCTGTGCCACATGGCAAATGGGTGAGACCCCTCCTCCAGCTCTTAGATAGTTAGAAGACAAAGCCAGAGTTTGAAGCAGAATTTTAGATTTCACTGTGATGTAACTTAGGAGAAGAAGGTTGCAGGCTGACAAAGGCAGCAGGTAGATCACAATGTTTGATTTCCATTTGAATCCAAGGCTGTGGCTCTGGGAGAAACAAGGCCCTTTGCCCTTTTGGGGTGTTGATGCTGTGAACCCCTCAATTGCAGGCTCAGGTTGTATATATGGGTAAGTAAATCATATATCATAAAGACACCACATTCTCCACTGTGCTTCATTCCCAAAAGGAAACATGAACCCTGGGCAGGTGTCTGGAACTGCAGGAATTTCGCACCCCTTGGAGACTGGGATGGCGTGTAACAATCTTTTTTTTTTTTTTTTCAAAAAAAAAAAAGATACACTTTAAAGGACACTTTCTGTTTCCCTATCATTGTCTGTAGAAATCTGCCAACCTCTGTCTTTAAATTCTACCATTTAAAAAAATATATAGCAAAGCTCCCCCCACTTTGGTTGCCTGGAAACAGTGATAACATGTGAAAGAATGTTGCTGAGCTGCTGTCAGGATTGCCTTTTTATTACAGTAATTTTATAAATGGATTAGCTGAGGAAATAGCTTCAGCCTTTATGCAAGCAGCCAATAGAAGCAGGCCTGATTCCAGTTGGTTAATCTCCACAAACCAGCCTTGCTGTCCTGAGAGTTGCCACCTGCAGGGTGAAACCCCTGCCCACAAACAGGGCAAGAAATGATGTCAGTTTCTTCAATGTTTCCAAACGTTATTCACTGAGCAATAGGGGCAATATTCTTTGAGCCATCAAATTGGCTTGATGACTCCCTCAAACAACAGGAAGCTGGCTGAGGTATAAATTTTATTTATACCCTTGCAGTTTTATTCAACTGCCTGAGTCTCATCACTCCCTTCTGAAGGAGTCCATTTCACTGTCAAACAGCTCTTGCTGTCAGAAAGTTCTTCCTGATGTTTAGTTGGAATCACCTTTCTTGTACTTGAAGCCATTGGTTCGAGTCTTACCCTTCTGGAGCAGGAGAAAACAAGCTTGCTTTTTTCTTCCATGTGACAACCCTTAAGATATTTGAAGATGGCTGTCATCTCTCCTCTCCGTCTGCTCTTTTCCAGAATAAACATACCCAGCTCTTTCAACCCCTCCTCATAAGGCTTGGTTTCCAGACTCTTGATCATCTTGGTCACCCTCCTCTGCACACATCCCAGTTTGTCAATATCCTTCTTACATTGTGATGCCCAGGACTGTATACAGGACTCCAAGTGAGGTCTGATCAAGGCAGAATAGAGTAGCACTATTACTTCCCTTGATCTGGACTCTATACTTCTGTTGATGCAGCCTAGAATAGTATTAGCATTTTATTTTTTTACTGCTGCTGCATCTCATTGTAGATTCATGTCATTCTTGAGTTAATTTTAAGACCCCCAAGGACATTTCTTCATGAAGAATGCTACACCAGAATTTGCTACACCAGAATTTTCTCCAGTTTAGTGGAGAATCCAGTAACAGAGAGCACAATAGTATAGTGGCTCACTTAAATCACGAGTAGGGAACCTGTGGACCTTGACCACAGGTTCCTCAATGCCCTGACTTAGATTAAATTGGGGTTTAATGGGTGAGGGATATTTTTAAAATGCTATTTTATTTCAAGTCCTTAAGTGTCCCAAACATTGCTGTGACCTTAATCAGAAAAAATACCCATCATTTTTGTTAAGTTGCTGGGAGAGCATAGTCATACGTCCCACTGCAAATGTTCTAAAATCAATGGCAAAATAGTAGTGTTACTTTAAAAGAGGGGGAGGGAACTGTTTTCATTAAACAAGGTAGTTACCATCTACATATATCGATTCTGTCAAAGAGAGGCACAGAACAACATATTTCCCATAACTGGTTTCTTTTATTTTTGCACTTTTAAGCAGAACGTGGCAAACTAGAGCTCCATACATGTCCCCCACAAAAATAGTCTTGGCCAGCTGTATAAGCTGAAAATGATCCTCCATGAGGCCAAGTTGCATATTCCTTAACCACTGAGGTTTTGAATGCAGAAATGGTGCATGATTTGACTACAGAAAATTATGGATTTGCTTGATTTTCTAAATGAGTGATTTTTATTGTTTTTGGCAATATATTATGTACTGCTTACATAACCTAAACATTGCAAATATATAACCTTTATCAACATGAATTCTCTGCCCACATAAAATGACATATCTCCATTTCTATGCAAGCCAAAGTTTTGGACTTACATATATGGTGAGGTTTTTCCTCTTCTAGAAGTTAGAAACATTAGGGCTGTGCCAATCTTCTC
The DNA here is from genome assembly GCF_964106645.2 of Podarcis pityusensis. NCBI lineage: Eukaryota > Metazoa > Chordata > Lepidosauria > Squamata > Lacertidae > Podarcis > Podarcis pityusensis. Next base: position 44,830,180 of record NC_138033.1, read on the forward strand.
CAATCTGCCCCATGGCTCAGATCCAGGGGGTATCAGTTTAACCCTGCTATTCATGAAAACAGCATACAAAATACACCATATTAGGCAAAAATGCCATGCAAAAATGTGCATATTAGAAGAAAAATGCACTAAAATGCTACTGAATTTTCATGAGGACTTTTTCTTATATATAAAAAAAACTGGTGTAGAAATGTGAAGGACTGAACTGAAGACTGCAAAGATGAAAAAATGAGAGAAATCGAAATTGGCATATCCACCCACCCCTGGCCTTCTGCGTTGGCAGGTTCCTGACCCCATGCCTGTTTGGCTGGTTAATACTTAGCCTCTTTTCCTCTTCATGCTAGCATAGGCCATTTCGTACCAATGATCTCTTACCTAGTCACACTGTCATTCTCCTCTTTCCTTTGTGTTACTCATAAAATAAGATTTAATTAGGTTAGATTCCACTGTACTTGCTAGGACAGACCAAGAAATAGACTGTAATGGGAATCATTTTTGGTTCATGCAATTTTTCTTAGTAATGGGTGTTCTGTGCCTCACTTAGAACTACTCAGGGTAGAGAGGGAGTAAAATCAATTAGGCAATTATGGTTGGGAGAAAGGATTTTCATCATAACGTGCAAAGTTAGGTTGTGAATTCACAGTGAGTCCTGTAATGGTATTCAGAACCAAAGACAGTATGACTGCAGAAAGTTTGAAGCTCAGAAGAATGATGCTAATTGTCTATCTACAGATTGGAAGTAGTTTGGGGGCCTAGTTGCAGTAAGCCCAAGCTCACTGGGGTATGGGCAGAGGGAGCAATAAAAGACAGGCCAACCTTTCTGGAATAGGAATGGCTACACCTTCGATGATTACAGATGCATAAAGGCTTTGGCTTGGCACTGGGTATGTATCCTGGCTCGTCCAACATTGCTGCTGGCTGACAATTCATCAGGGTCAATCCTCAATTAAGGATCCCTATATGCTGAACATCAAATATGGGCAACTCCTCCAGGACACCAATTGGGGAGTTCCATGGCCTGTTAGCCCCTACCCCTGACCCAGTATGGGGAAATGGACAGGATCCTTCCCCTTGGACCCCTTTACCAGGGTATCCTGATACTTTGATCTAGAGGAGAGGTGGGAAAGGCTCCATCCCACTATGTTGTTATTCCGTCCTAGAAGAAACCTGGCTGAAAAGGAGATGTTAACCTGCAAGCACTGCAACACAAAGGCCCATAACAACCTGGTAATTCAATCCAAGCATGAAGACTGTGGAGCCAGTACCCCTGACCACTGCTGAATTGTCTTACCATAATTGCACCCTGGAACTCTTTGACCCAGATATGTACAGCTACTAAAATGAGAAAGAATTCCAGAAAGGTGAGCTCATGGCTGATCCTTGCATGCATCCAATGGGCAGCCCACTCAGCTCATTAAACAAGCTAACAAAAAATGCTTTGATTTGCCTTTAACTAGGCTGCATCAAATCAAAGTGGGTAACCTAAAGTATAAGTAGCAAGAGAGAATCTTCTGTATTTGAGGAAGATGTGGGGGTGCTGGAATGCTGATAAGCACATATTGTTTCATATGGAGCATTATGGTAACCAAATCAAAACACCTTGCTTTCCCCTTTCTTTAAGTATAGTTACATCTTGTACTGGGGTGCAGATGAGAGCAACTCTTTAAATCTTTGTGGTTTGACTTGCCAGGAAGCACACATGACTCTGTCTTTGATGAGCTCACAGCTCCAATATAACAAACAGCTATCTGTTAAACAATGCAATCACCTGTTTCAGATTAGGAGCGGATGGAAACCTTGGAGTTTCATATAAAAGAAGTCAGTTGCTCTGTCTTAGCAACACAATCCTTAGTTTGATCCTTACATGTGGCTTTTTTATTAAATGCATTAATCTTCAATAATGTCTGTGCAAAGGAGACAGATAATCCGTAATGAAAAGGCCTGTTCTTAGGATCAGTTGAACGAAAGGTATTGGATTTGCATTAAGAAGGAAAATGTCTGTTTTGCATTGCTGCTATTATCTTTTGAGAAGGCTGATTTGATTGAATTTTTATACTCTGGCTAAATTTCACCTATACTTAGTCCTCTTTCAAAGTGTGTTGTGTCGCGTGTTCACAAAGGTAAGCTTAAGATTGTTTAGTTAAATGTTTTGGCTTTTGCCTTCCTCAATAGCATAGCTGTGGCTCCAAATGAATGCTGAAAACCAGGCGGATAGCTTTGAGAACACTCAGAATGGAAGCATTTCAGAGAAAGTGGCATGTGCAAGACAGTTACGTTGCTGTTGTTTTTAAAAAAAGTAATATCAAAGGACAAGAAAGAGGATGACTTGAAATGGTTGGGGAAGGGTCAGGTGGGAGCATTAGGCCAATCACGATGCGGAAGAAGCCAGGATTTATAAACTGGCTCCACCTCACACTCCACTGTTCTCTTTGAAGTGCTCTCCCTATGCAGTATGGTCTTTGCTAGTTGCCCATTTGGGGTCTGAGTGAGAACTTTGGGAAGAATCCCCTGACTGGTCTTTGGACTCCTCTTTTTCACCTCCTCCATACTGCTGGGAGTCCTGTCCTTGGAGTGACATTATTATTATTATTATTATTATTATTATTATTATTATCATAATTATTTTAATTGTCTTTCAGACCAGGTAGGAAAGACAAGTTAGGATCTTGGGGGTAATTCCCTGAGGCACTATTAGGTTAAGGGTTCTCTTTGTCACCCTCTGCTGCCTTGGCGTTGAGGTGAGCTTTTGGCTTGGCAGGTGTACCAGGGTGAACGCCAACCTAGCAAGGCCATGGTGCATTTGAAAAGGTCACATGCCCAAGGTACTTGTAGCAAGGAGAAACAATTCTTTTGCATCCTTTGCTGCAGGGCCACAGGTGAAGCCTGCAAAGACCGCAGACTAATCCAAGAGCGGTGGCGGTTGCCGTCTGGCGTGGTTGCTGGAGAGCTGAGAGAGGCAATTAGCCTACATGGTCAGCTGACGTCAGAATTTGCCTCGGCCAAATTTCACCTATACGTAGTCCTCTTTCCAAGTATGTTGTGTTGCCAACTACACCAATTATAGCACCAAAACTCCTTGGCTAATTCCCCCAAATAATCTGCAATGTATTCATCAAACAGCAAGAGCTACAGCATATACCATGAGATGCATTCTGAACCCTTCGTGGTTGGTATAGAATATTTCTTGACCAATAAACTCTGCAGAGGCAACAGAAACCATTTTATCCCTTTAAAAAATAAAGCAAAACTATGTTCATGAGACTTCTGGAGCAAAGATATAAGATGGACCTGTGGCATTATGCCTATGTCTTATTTCATTCTGTTTAATTCCACATGCAATTCTGCACCTATCTATTATTGCTTTTTTACTGTCTTCACTAAATTTCAGCCTGACCTTTAATGCTCGCAGTGTTGATTGTGTCTCTGCAACCTTCATTTCTGCAGAATTCAATAAAGCGCTTTTTTCACCGAGAAAAAAAGTGCTTCCTATGTAGTGGGAGCAGCTGGCAAAGTGTCAGTGCACTGGGCCTGCCAATGTTCGCTGCATTCCATTGTTTCAAATAATAATAATCATAAAACCTTCCTGCCATTTGCAAAGGGAGCATTCCAAAGAAATGAAAAGTGGATGGAGGAAAAAACATGCTGGATCTCACAAACCACAGCTCAATAATAAGTAGCAAAAGGAGGTGGTGCATCACAATGCATAGTCATATGCTGAAAACTGGATTCACAAGAGGAATGGATGCACACCTACTGGGATGGCTTCAAAAGAACCTTAGATAAGCTCGTGGAGGAATAGCTTAATGGTAAATATTTAGATATAGGACTGTTTTGTTTTATCAATTCATTTAAGTATCCCTATACTATCCTTCAATATTTTCAGAGTAGCTTTCATATAAAACAATAAAATAGACGACCAAAAACATGCTAAAACAACAAAGAAATAAAAGCAACATAAAACAATAAGCAGTACAGACAATTATTGGGAGTTTGTAGACTTAGAGGAGAGGAAGTCTTCGCCTGACATCAGAATGATATGTATTTTTTTCTTTATTAAATTGACATACCACCATTCATCACAAGATTCAGGGCAGTTCTCAGAATAAAATACAAGATAAAAACTCGAGTAAATTATTAAAACTGAAACAACAGAACAATAACCGCCCTTCCAACAGACACATTTGAAAGGCTGTAGACTATTAAGTAGGAGTCAGAGGAACTATCCTGGGGAGGAGACCTGTCTACAGAGAAGATCCTTTATCCAATCACTATTCACTTCACCTCAGATGACGAGGGAACCTCCCCAAATTACTTCAATACAGGCTGATATAGCGTGTGAGAGAAAGAGAGGAGAGGGGACTTATTCGAATGTGTTCTGAAAATTATTGGAGATAAAATTTAGGGCTGCTGTGTCCTGGATCAAGTTTTTTTGTGGTCTTCCTAAAAAAAAAATAAGTGCAACAACCCTACCATAAATAGGACATATGCAAGCTAAAGATGTAGATATTTATGTGAAAATGGAATGCTTGGTTGTGAGAGAGTTCAATCTGTATGTATATAAAAGTATTGGTCTCAGCCAAAAAGAAAGGGAAAAATCTCATTCTGTCATTTGTCATGTGGAATGTGAATTAGATTCCAGAAAAGGACATAATTCTTGCTTTTGTACTGACAAACCCTTTTTCACATGTAAGGAGGTGTATCAAAAATATATTTGTAACTGGTTCAAAAGACATTCATTGCCACGTAGGCCAATTATGCCTCTAGTGACAAAAAATGAAGCTAGATGTGCACCTGGTCTTTTGGAACTTTCAAAGCCCTACAGAACTTGGCATCTGGGTGTCTGAAGAATAGCCGGGCTGATTTCCATAACATGCCTGAGCTCTGAGATCTTCATCACAGGCTTTTCTGGATACCTACAATTTTTGAAGTGAGTCAGGTAGCAACTGGGGAAAGAGGTTGGGGACTGACTTCCCCAGGGAGCTTCACCTGGCACTTACACTGATTTCATTTCAGTTCTGGGCGGGAAACTTTTAAAAAAGTTTTCCTATACCTTTTAAACTACCAGTCAGAAGAAAGCATAAGAAACTAATATGGACAATTGGCCTATCTAGCTTAGATAAGCGTCTACACCGTTGAACTGGTTATATCTGCTGTGTGTTCCCTTTCTCTTTCCCCATTTATCTAACAGTTGTTACGGTGCTGAAGGGCAAAATAGAATTTTAAATGTGTTTACAATGGTACCTAGGTTTAAGAACAGCCCTGTTTACAAACTATTCGGTATACAAACTCCACAAAACTGTTAGTAGTGTTCTGGTTAGCGAACTTTATCTCGGTCTATGAACAGAAGGGCACTGGCAGTGGGAGGCCTCATTAGGGAAAGCACACGTCAGTTTAAGAACGGAATGGATTAAGTTTGTAAACCGAGGTACCACTGTATTTGCTAAATACAATGGTTGCTGTACAATCTCTTGCTTGGCTTTTTGAAATGTCAATTGGAAATGAAATTCCACCACCTGTTTCCAAGTCACTACAATTGAAAACCAAACTCTTGGCACTTGAACTTGTGGTAAAATGGTTGCATTACACCATATTTTTAATTTGGTGTCAGTTTGGGGGCACTTTTTAATTTTGATCAGGTGTAGCACAATATACAGTGGGAATTGATTATGTGACAATCTGGATTTGTAAAATATCATCTGTTCTCATTGATAATGTGTGAAACATAATTAAAGGTGTGATGAATATAAGGGACACAATTTATGAGGACTTGTTCTTGGACAGCTATATTTTTGGCTGCTAAGCAGGCTGAACCCAATCACTTCTAAACAAGAAGAAGAAGAAGAAGAAGAAGAAGGAGGAGGAGGAGGAGGAGGAGGAGGAGGAGGAGGAGAGCTTCACTCTGCATAACTATTTCTCTATATGTTGAAATCATAGTAACTTCCCTCCCTTTCATTTTTTATTATTGGGAGAATCTTTAGAAACTGGCACTCTTCCAAAGTCAACTGTTCTTCATTTGAAGCACATTTCATAGCATACCCTTGATATGCTAAACAAAGAAATATTGGCTAGTGTCAGAGTTTGTGCACCTGTCTTCTTGTACCTGACACCTTTTCAAGAATAAGGAAGTCATTGTAATGAATTCAAGTTCTTTCAATACCCTGAACCTTCACTGTTTAGGCTTCTTTTGGCAAAAACAATGGATTTTTTCACAGACAAAACAAAACCTCTTTTACAGGTAAAATACAGAGGCAATCCATCACCAAAGGAAGCCCATCAGTGAGAGGTGTGCAGGAAAAATTGCACAATATTCCGAGGACTACCCACCTTAATATAGTTGTAAAGCTGAACATTTTCTGTTGCATGAAAAATCAAAAGGAGACAGCCATTCTTGTTTCTGAAAATCAAGCTAGTAAATTGTATTTGCAAGCTAAAAATAACTCCATCCGCTACTTCAAAGTGCAGTCATTAAAAAGCTGAGTCAATGTACAGAAAGAAAATAAGAAGAAAAGATTTTATTCTGGGAAAACTGAGAGGTGCTAGAGATACTAATTGTATAATAAATGAATACTATATTCTGATAGTATAGATTAATAAGCAAGTTCAAGAACAGCAGTTTTGTACAGCAGAATCAAAGCCATTTCATTTCCTTTCCCCAATGACAACTGCTTTTGCTTCTGTTTCAAAGCAATTCAACAAGCTGCACAACTATTTTCACCAGGATCAGGATTTAATGGAACTTTATAGAATTTGACAACCTGTTCTATTAGTTTCAGTGAGCCAAATATAAGTATTTGTGGATTGGGCTGCAAGCTTGATCATGTACACTCACTCTTCGGGGGGGGGGGGGGAGCCATAATGGATCAGATCAAATGTCCAGCTGACTACCAATTAGCTACTGGACTAAGTTCAAGATTCTGGTATTGGCATACAAAGCCCTGTGGAGTTTAGGACTAGGATACCTAAAGGGTTGTATCATCCCTTATCTCTCCAATCAACCATTGAACCCTACAGGTGAAGACCTCCTGCAGATACCCCCTTCTCAGAAGGTCTGTTCCAGACCACACAATCAGGTCTTTTGTGTTGTGGCCTCTACCCTTTGCATTCCCTCCCATTAAAGATTAGACAGACGCCATTTCTGTTTTCTGTTTTGTGCCTACTGAAGACCTTCCTCTTCCAAAAAGCCTTTTATGTAGAGATCTTTCGAAAGCTGCATCTATATTGGAATAGTTTTTATATTATTTGGAAGTTTTAATTGTTTTAGCATTTGGGTGCTGTGCTGCTCTGCATTCCTTTGGGAGGAAGGGTGGGATCTAAATTTAATTAAGCAAGAATCATTTATGATTATCTAGCATCATGTTTCCAAAATTGGAAAATCAGATACTGTTCTGTCTTCCACTTGATGAAGAGCTAGAACTCAGGTTGTGGTTTGTATCAAAATCTTTAATGCTCAGATGATGTGATATGTAGGCAAAAAGCAGTACAAAGTCACAGGAGGTGTTCCACATGGATGATACAAGTGATGGTAGTTGACCCCCTTCTTTGAAAATATTCTAATTAAATATTGGAGGGAACTGCAATTTAAACCCTGGAACACAATGCATGCCAGAAGATTTATAAGTTAACAATTAATGTTTGAGTGAGAGAGAAACAACAATCTTACACTTGGGCAAATATAATTGGTTTTGTTGTTTAAACAAGAACCTTCTCTGTTTAAAAATCCGCACAGATTATTCCTTTTTAAAATGCTTGCTTTAAATAGGCCTTGACTAAGTTTGATGAGCCAATCTGAATCTCACGATCCTTGCCCCAACCCTGTTCTCCTTGATAGCTTGTGCTGATTAAAATTGCTCAGAATAGCACAATTTCCAGAAACATTACCGATGTGAGGGTCCCATAATGACTGCAACAAGAGATGCTTGTGTGTCCCTTTTGCTGAAACCCTGTCATTACCATTAGGTTCATGAAATGAATGATAAAGCTAGGATGGTAAGCACTCTCTCATGGTTTCTTAATTCCACGTCATGTAAAAAATTCTGTTTATATTTCGAAATGAAGAAAGGGCAAGTTACTGGGTTGGTTAATTCTTTCTCCCACAAGGATCCTCCATCCATCTGACTAACCATTAGTCATGCAACATCCACCAGACATGAGTGGGGCAGGATCTCTATAGCATTTTTGCAGATGCAGCCTCCATATAGCTACAGCTTTTCATACATGTTGGGCTTATCCACTCTTACCTTTTGCCCTCCTCTTTCCAGGCAGAAGTCTGCACTTTAATGCTCTGTTTCTGAATTTTCAAACCCCCTGCCTACCACTGACCTACCTGCCATAGAGCTAGCCCCAACAACTCTCTTTCATGTCCAGCCCATCTTTTTTCAATTGTTTTCCAATCTAATGTTTTCAGTGAATGAATGCAACAGAGAGCAGCATCACAGATGCAGGCCAGGCCCTCTACATTTCTGTATTGAACTACCTCAAAGGGGTTCATACGTGTGTCACTGTTTACTAAAATAATATTTAAATTATGGTAATACCATATTTTTCGCTCCATAAGGCGCACTTTTTTCCTCTTAAAACTAAGGGGAAATGTCTGTGCATCTTAAGGAGCGAATGTGTGGTCCCTGGGGCTGGGGGGGGGGACCTGGGCTTCCCCAGCCCCGCAAGCTCCGGGAGCGGACCTGTTCTGGGGGCTGGGGGAAGCTCGGGCTTCCCCTGCCCCAGCCCCGCGGCTAAAAACCAAGCCAAGGCAGCGAGCGGGATCCATCCTGCTCGCTACCTTGGCTTCTGCCAAAGCCGTGCGCAACCTTTCCAGCCGGGAGAGGTTGTATGCGGCTAAAAGCCAAGGCAGCGAGCGGGATCCATCAACCCAGGCTTCCCCTGACAGCCCCAGAAGCTGTTTGGGGCGGGGGGGGGGGAATAAGATTTTTTTTCTTGATTTCCTCCCCTAAAAACTAGGCCTTATGGTCCGGTGTGCCTTATGGAGCAAAAAATACGGTAATTACAGAATTCTATGCATGTAAAATCTTTTATCCTCCTTTTGCAGTTGGGCAGAGCGGGGGGTAGTTGATGCATTTTGTCTTTTGGGGTGAAATGTTAGTGGCCACCCTGGATTCCAGATATGTATGCTGTCAGCCACATTTTTTCTGTGGCTGTGTTTCAAATGGTTCAGCGGAGCATTGACTGTAGCAAACAAACATATACACACAGGCTATTACCAGGTTCTTTTAGTTAAACTGGTGCCAGCAATCTGAGTGGGTGCACTTTAAGTGGGACTCAAATGAGGTCTGAAGAAGTTCAGTGTTACCTTTTCCTTAACAAAATGGCTTTGATAGAGAGGTTGGCAGCTCCAACCAACCTAAGTGTAGGAGAACCATTCTTTCCTTAGAGATGTCTCCCTCTCTTTCTTCCAACTGCCTTGGTTGATCTGGTTGTCTAGGGACAGAGGTAAAAGCTGTTTTCCTAGTTCTGATGGATCTCTCAGCTGCCTTTAATACCATTGACCATGACATCCTTCAGGACGGTCTAGAGGAGCTGGGAGCTAGAGGCACTGTTATGCAATGGTTCCACTCCTTCCTCCTGCGCCGTGTCCAGAAAGTAGTGTTGGGGGGTGAATGTTCAGCCCCCTGGGCTCTCACTTGTGGGGTGAATCAGGGCTCCGTCTTCTCCCCCATGCTTTTTAACATCTACATGAAGCTGCTAGGAGAGATCATCAAGGCGTTTGGGCTGGGTGTTCATCAGTATGCGGATGATACCCAGCTCTACCTCGCCTTCAAATCAGAACCAGTGAGGGCAGAGAAGGTCCTTTGTGAGTGGCTGGAAGTGGTTGGCAGATGGATGGCAGCTAACAGATTGAGGTTAAATCCTGACAAAATAGAAGTACTGTTTTTGAGGGATAGGGTGTGTGCGTGTGCATGTGAGGGACTCCCTGGTCCTGAACAGGGTAAGCATGCCCCTGGAAGACCAGGTGTGCAGCCTGGGAGTCATTTTGGACTCACAGCTGTTGATGAAGGCACAGGTCAATTCTGAGTCCAGGACAGCTGTCTACCAGCTCCATCTGGTACTCAGGCTGAGACCCTACTTGCCAACAGACTATCTCGCCCAAGTGGTGCATGCCCTGCTATCTCCCACTTGGACTACTGCTATGTGCTTTACATGAGGCTACTTTTGAAGGTGACTTGGAAGCTACAGCTAACCCAGAATGCAGAAGCTAGACTGGTGACTGGGAGTGACCGCCAGGACCATATAATACCAGTCCTAAAGGATCTTCACTGGCTCCCAATACATTTCTGAGCACAATTCAGAGTGTTGGTGCTGACCTTTAAAACCCTAAACAGCCTTGGCCCAGTATACCTGAAGGAGCGTCTCCACCCCCATCACTCACTGAGGTCCTCCTCCGAGGGTCTTCTGCTGGTTCTCTCACTATGAGAAGTGAAGTTACAGGGAACCAGGCAGAGGGCGCTCATGGTAATGGCACTCTCTCTGTGGAACGCCCTCCCTTCAGACATCAATACATCCTTATCTCTTATCATCTATCCTTTCTGAGAAATGCAGAATAATTACTATCTAAAAATAAATAAATACTTTTTTCATGTCATGTTTGTTTGTGAAAAGCAACCAAACAACTGGAATAAGTTAGATTTCTTGCTAAGGCTGCATTTGCATCATGAACACTCACATTCTGCAACAGTACCCTGTAACTTTCAATTATTTTGAGTAAAATTATAAAACGCAAATATTTTTCTCCAAGTGAACTTCAACTGAAATGTCAAATGAAGCTTAAAAAAAAAAGCTTGTAGTTTTTGAAAGCAGTTGTCTATGTGAATGAATATCAATTTACTTTCAGCTGAGGTAAAACCATGTGATTGACGGGCCCTGATTAAAAGTGGGACCAATAAAATAAAATTATGTTCTCCCCCCCCCATCTATTGGTTTTAGAAATCACTACTTGAAAGAAAGCCCTTACCATTAAAGGCATGGATTCATTATATCTAACCATTTTTCAACCCAAATGTGAAATAGCATCCTGAAATCCTGGCTTTGTAAAGCATTCTTATATGCCTGGGTGGTAAAATAGTCTAATGTTCCCATTCATGTTTGCATAATTGCATGGATCTGTATTATTGAGTGGGATTCTTTTTTGTTCATAGATGATTTTGCTTTGTGTGTGGCCACTTTCAGTTACATCACCATTTCCTGTGTATTTTGTACAGAGACAACAATCATGTGACATAAGAGCTCAGTTATCACTACAGTTATACTACAGTTCCCATCATCCCTGACCACTAGTCCTGTTAGCTAGGGATGATGGGAGTTATAGTCCCAAACCATCTGGAGGGCCGAGTTTTGGGGTGCCTAATGTGGATAAATGTTTTAAACCCTAATTGTGCAGGGCTCCAGGTTGTGCAAAAGCCTTCACATATATGTTACAGATGATCGCACTCTTCATATCCTAGATAACTTAGTGCATCCCTGTTTCCTGCACCTCTGTTGATGAACATGTGAGTAATGATGCAGAAATAGGGCAAATGTTTCCAATAATATTCATGTGCAGTCAAATGCATATCATCTAACATTTCAAAGACTTGCAGCACAATCTGAACCATGTATGCCCAGGAGAAAGTCGTATTGAATTCAATGGGATGTAGTCCCATGTAAGTGAGGTTAGGATTGCAGCCTAAAATAGGACATGCTTCGAACATCAGTATTATCATACTTTATGACTCACAAAAAAAGCATACTGTTAATATTGCAGAATGCTTTTCACTGCTTGCCATGATTCCCTGATTATGCAAAAGCCTATCCTCTGCCATTTTAAAACCCAAAAGGCTGATGGTTCTTTTAGTTATGGGTATATCTGAGAATTTATCCCTACTTTTGGCAAGCTTTTGCCTTGAAGAGCAGATAATATTTTCTGTGGTGAACTTTGTCTTTATCTGCTGAGATTGTCTCTGTTTCATACTGTCATTTATATTAGTTTCGCTCTTTTATTATGATGTTTTATTTTAAATGCTATACAGCACCCTGAGAAATGCATATTAGAAGGTGGGGTAACAGTTCTCAAATAAGTGTATAAAAAATAAATGTCAAGGAACAGAAATCAGAATATAGGGATTGTCCCTTGTAAATAGCGATAGATGGTGGATACAATTCATTGCCATTTAAATAAGAGTTATACTACTGAATGTATATATTACAGATGAAAATAAACTAGAGCTGAGCTAAAAGAAAATCCAGAAGACATTCTTCTGACATTTCTGAGGGGTTTTTGTTCTTTTTCATATCCAACTAGAAAAGGCCACTTTGCAGAATTGTCTTTGAATATCCTCCACCATTTTTATTACCGTTGTTATTATTGATGGCTGTCTTTCCCTCCCTCAGTGCTCAGGAATGATGCCAAATCTGGGGCACTGTGGAACATGTAAGATGCTGACCAGGCTGGTTAAACAGTTAAAATTTAATTTAAAACAAAACCGTTAGGAAAAAAAATAAGGAAGCTGTGCTTCTGTCACTACTAATGTGAACATGGGCATCTCTCACTGAGGGAGGAGCAGTGAGACAAGCTCCATGCAAACAAGAAGCTCATCCCCTACATGCTTCCCATTGCTGGACTCTTGTCATTAATATATACCGTATTTTTCGCTCTATAACACGCACCAGACCATAACACGCACGTAGTTTTTAGAGGAGGAAAACAAGAAAAAAAATATTCTAAACGAAATAGTGGATATATGATTTTTGTGGTTCATGCTGTGGCCACAGACATGTGATCTGACAGTGAGTTTGGAGTAGCCCAATGCAAAAATCCTGAGGATCCATGTGGATCCATGCTTTGTAACCACGGAGGAGGGAAGGAAGGGGAACCATGGATCCTCTGCTCACGACTGCAGCAGATCCCCCCCGCCACCTGCAGGCATTCGCTCCATAACACGCACAGACATTTCCCCTTACTTTCTAGGAGGAAAAAAGTGAGTGTTATGGTGCAAAAAATACGGTACTTTAAAAAATATTAATTCAGAGATGTTAGTATGTGGGGCTCAAGTTCCCCACCAAGAAATATATTTTACCCCTTCTGTGCTCCCCCCATTTTTATGGCGCCACCACTGATGGCAAATCACTCTCCTCCCAATAAACTGCTGGAGTTTTTCTCCTGTCTGGAGAAAATTGGTTAAATGGTACCCCCACCCCTGAATGGCATCTCTCTAGGATTCAGACAGTATTGCATAGCAGAGACAGGGGTGATGGAGAAGAGCCCGTCTATGCCAGGGATTATGCTGAACTAAGGATGCGTAGGAAGCTTTGTCACATATATGGGCATCCAGGCTGGTTGGATAGCATGACATTTCTCAGGGGTGCTCTGTGTGCACATCCCTAAAAGAAGCCGTTGGGAAGCTTTGGGAAGGAAACTTTTTTTATCTATCTGCAAATTAGAAACTTGTAAGAGAATGTAAAGTAGTCAGAGAGCTGAAAATACATCACATCTTGCGACAAAGGGAATACCCCCAGAGAACTCAGTGTGTTTCCTATTGGCTTGCAACTGATTGCACACTTGAATAGGAGTCTGATTATAAAAGATGCAAATTATAGTTATTTATTGTGTGGAGTTCAGTTGCTGTGGGACCATTAAAGACTGATGAAAGGAGCCTAAGCTTTAATTTTTATTTTTGGTCCTCATCTGGAGCATTTGAATTGTTCAGGCTTGCCACTTACGTGGCCACAGAAACAGCATGAAAAGCTTACATAAGGTTCTCATTTTTTATATAGTATAAAGCAACAGGAACCTTCTTCATTGAGTAAATTGGAAGGGTAGGTTTTTTTGTCATTGCTTTATTTTATAAATTGGTTCACTGCTATCATCATCATCATCATCATCATCACTTAAAACATTTCCCTGGAAAATTTTAAAATATTGGGTGGGGAACCAAGTGTGTAATTTAAAACATTATCACACTAAATATATCATTTCCAATGCACGTGCATTTTTAATTCATTATGATGCAAGTGGTTTTCTTGGCCAGTCTCTTTGCTTGGTTATTTATGCATCTAATAATGAAAAAGGGTCTTTGCCATGAAAGACAAGAAACAGTTGACATAGAAAATAAATATATTTTGTTATTGTGGGAGTGACATGAGAATGAATAATGCCAGCTTTCAGCTTAACAATAGCCAAGTAGGGAGTGAAGTATTTCGACAGCAAACTGCACCCAGCCTATATTCACTCATTCTGAAGTCCAAAAAGGGTGTCTTGTGTACAGTTCTCTCTCCACATTCCAGAGGAACCCTAATTTCCCAGGTCTTGTTTGTGTGTGTATTCCACTTATGTCCACACTTTCCTCCAAGGAACTCAAAACCACACACAAGGTTCTCCCACACATGTTCCATGTCACAACTTTGTTGTAGGTTAGGCTGAAATAGAGTGGTCATTAGCCATTGCTTGTCCTGTTCAGAATAGACCCATGGAAGTTAATGGGCATGAAGAACTTTGGTCCACATCAGTTTTTGCACTTTTTTAAAGTCCCCATGAAAACCCACCAGTATTTCAATGTGAATTTCACCTAAAATATACATTTTAATGGAATTTTGCCTAATATACACATTCATGCTAAACAACTTCCCCTAATATAATGCATGTTTCTAGGTTATATCTGTGGTATATGTATTTCTATGAACCATTTCTTCTGCTGTATATATTTTTTCAAAGAAGTGGGTTCACGTACTACTGTTTTCCCATTGCCACCGTGCCCCCAAAAGAAAAGTCCAGATCTAACAGCATGCACTCTGGAGTTTTAAAATACACATACTTTCACGTATGACATGGACAGCAACACATTATGCATTTGCTAGGTAACATTGGAATAACACAAGTGTTTTGTGCATTTATTGGTGTGTGCTGATCCATCCTAACAGTTTACCCTAAAAATAGTGAGCTATTCTGTTTGTGTATTGGGCTTCCATCCAGTTTATGCTTCAGGTATCATTTTTGCCTTTTGAATAAGCACTGCTAGACTTTTTATTTGCAGCTTAGTGTTTTACTCTTGGACAGGTGCACACACATCACTGCCACAACCACAAATGGCTGCCTCATCTTGTTGTTGCTCAACAGCCACTGGTTTGGCCTTCTGCTGGGAGAATCTGTCCTCAGGCTTCTTACCCTCAATATATTCTCACTTCAGAATTCAAAAAGCATAAAATTTCTAGCAAATGCCTTCTTTTTTCAGTATTCATGAATCTCCAGATGGTGAACTCATTTGCACAAAACTTTATCTTGTAAGGCATGTCACCAATTGTGTTATGTAAACCGCCGATGTGTTTGAAAAGCATTCATTTGCATTTATTTTGTCATATCCACAAATGCCAGGGATTGCAAGGTTTAAAACTGTTTGTTTTTTTTAAGTGACTAAAACTTGGAAGTTATGCTGAGCCTGCATGAGAGCTGAAGCAGACAGTATGAGAAGCAATGGAACTTGAAGGACTCGCCTCTAGGCAGTGAAGCAGAATCTAGAGGAAGGACACTATAAGGCTTGCCTAGAGAACTAGGTCAAAGCGGGTGAGCAACTATCAGCTCATGATTGACCTGCTTTATACCCACCAGGAAAGCTCTTGATTTCAACCTCAGACCTTAATAGTCTTCTGCATCTGCTGGATGCATTTGAAAAAGCAACCTTTACATAAATTGTGTTGCATCTGCAAATGCCAGTGTCAGAGTTTCCCTTAATGTCTAGGAATACAATGCAAGAGTTCCTTTTAAGGAACTTGTATCCAGGCACACAAATTTTGTGCTCTTCATTCTTTCTCTCTGACACCTGTTGTTGTTGTTTTAAATGCAGTGGGGGGTGGTGGACATGGGAGAGTGCAAGCAGTTAGCCTTGTCTAGGGAACAAAATAGTCTGAGAATGTAACTGGGAGGCTCTGTGAGTGGGTGGCTTCCAGATCTGTGAGATAGTCCAGTTGCTGTCCTTGATAGGTTGCACTCCCTCTAAAGGAGAAGTTACATATTTTGGTGGTATTCATGGAACTATTGTTGTCACTTGAGGCATCACCATCGACTGGCATGCCAGCTATGCCTCTTCCTAGACAGGGACAACCTGTGTATAGTAGCGCATGCATTGGTAACCTCAATACTGGGTTTCTGCAATGCACTGTATGTGGGGCTGATCTTTGGTATGCTCCATAAACTTCAGCAAGTGCAGAATCCTAATCATCTCCAGAAGCATGGATCAAGAGTTATATACATTTACCTGGGAATATATCCCACTGATCTCAGTTGAGCTTAATTCTGAATAGACAAGCATCGGGTTTCAGGCACCACATCAGTTGATATATTGTGGCAGCTTGTATACAAAATTATTTAAAACTGTGCTGGTTAATAGATAAATGGTTAAACAACAAAAATTTGATCAGTTCCCAGCTCAGAATTCACATATTTATTTATTTATTCATTTAATTTCTCTCTCACTCACACACACACACACACACACACACACACACACCACACAATGTTATCACACACATACACAGATCTTTGTCCTCTTACCAAACAAACAAACAAGTGGAGAAGCAGGGAGGAGGGGCTGGCAGGAATCCACTGGATGCCTACAACATTCTAACATCATGCTTCATTTAATTATTGCACCATTTTAGCTGAAGGGAAGCCAGAATGGATTTTCTTATAGGAAAGATAATATCTATTGGCTTCTTGTTTAAAAAGAAAAAGAAAGAAAGTAAAATGTGCTAAGGGCTACGAGCATTATTGAAATTCTAAAGAGAGAATCTGCAGGAGCTTGAAGCTTTGGGCTTGTTATTGGGTGCCTACATTTGGGCATCCTGACACTCCATAATTGAAATTCATTGCTCGACCTTTAGTCTATAAAAATGTTGCACTTGTCATTAGCACTGACTGCTTGCTCTATTCTCTTGTCACTCCCTCGGCCAGCTTAAACCATCTCAGATGAAATAGCCTATTTCATGTCAGACCCCTGAGTTTGCCACTGCTAAAGCGATAGGTAAAGTGTTGTTTAGCAACGTGCTGAAGTGGTAGGATGGCTCTGAAGACGTTGCAGAGGGGCAAGTCTCTCTCTTGCTTGGAACATAATGGCTTTGTCTTGGAGTCTGCATTGCAGATGCATTACTAGAATTTGGTTTGATAATTGGATTTTAATTTTTACTTCCCTATTTCAGCTGATGCTCTGCAAGGAGCGTAACCAATTCAATGTGGTTATGCCAACTATATAAGACCTGGGTGTGAATATCTGCAATTGTATACCAGGATTGCTTTCACACTGGGCATATAATGCAGAAC
Organism: Podarcis pityusensis; assembly: GCF_964106645.2. Taxonomy (NCBI): domain Eukaryota; kingdom Metazoa; phylum Chordata; class Lepidosauria; order Squamata; family Lacertidae; genus Podarcis; species Podarcis pityusensis. Next base: position 44,847,476 of record NC_138033.1, read on the forward strand.
AACCATGCTTTGTTCACTTAGTTTTTATGGCGCATTTCCACAATGTGGTGAAGAAAGCTTTCTCTTTCCATGTTTTCTCAGTTCAACTTCTGTTATTCCCAACCTGAGCCCCCCAAAGCCTTTAACTCAACAGAATAGCTGTGCAATTTCCCCAGGAACAGATGACCTATTGTGCTGCTCTTCTGGTCTGTATTTATTGGTCTCACCAGTCCCTTCTGTATGGTCTATCTTTTCTTTCTTAAGAATCAACTCTTATTGCTTTAACTCTTTCCTTTTCAAATAACATTGATTTTATATTTCTTCATGCTTTATGTTACTTCACTCACACAAAATGTAGCTGATCAGGAGTGTAGTGAAGGAGGAGGGTGGATTTAACCCTGCACACATGCATACATACTGAAGATCACCTTCTCCAGGGAAAGGGAAAGGAGACCCACCCATATGGCTACAGAGCATTAGTGTCCAACTTCATGCCCAGCATACACAGACATAGTCTGTTTCATGTAAGTAAGTCCACTTGGTAGTGGACAATGGTGTTCAGGAGTCATGGTTCTGCAGTTAAGGAATCAGGCAAGACATTCAGAACTGGGTGGAAGCAACTGTTTCTTCACCCCAATCTCCAAGTTTCTAACAACAAGGCAGAACACTCTTGTGAGACTTGCTTACTTTCCAAGAATGTTGGAATTCAAAAATGCATTCCTCTGAGTCTACTTCTACTCCCATCTGTGGGGGTGGCACCTGGTTCTAGGTGACAATACTGCACCCTCTTTCTGAAGCTTGTAATTGGTTGCTGTAGCCTTTCCCCTTGGTTTCCTACAGCCCTCCCCAGTCTCCACCAAGACTCTCTGCTCTGCTGGGAGGCCAAGGAGAGGAGCCAGCCTCCCTGCTCTACTTTTCAAAGCAGCTGAAGTTGATGCACAATGTGGACAGCCCACACTATGTTGTTTCTTCTTCCTTCTCCTGTGTTGGAGCCTGCCAACCCTAGCCCAATTCAAACAGTGCTTTGGGGCTTGTGATATCCCCCGTCCCTTGACAAGCTCTCCCTGTGTTCCCTGGATCTAGCTTAGCCAGGTAGCACTGGTGAAATAGTGCACTTGTTCTGTAACATGAACATCAGTGGCAGGTTCCCAAGAGTACTCATCTGGTCCATAGTCCTTCTAGTCAATAAGGTACTGCAGCTGCCCCTGATGGCACTAGGAGTCTAAAATTTGGGCCACCTCATACTCTTCTTCTCCATCTATCATCACTGATGGCAGTGGCCCAGAAACTCTGTATGGATGTTCAGGCGGAAGTAGTGAAACACCCAGTGGAGGCAAGCAAAGCTGGAAAGTTGTGGAGTTGAGTTGGGCTTCATTTTGGACTTATCACAGGTGATGCACATCTAATTTGTGACTAGAGTGCCCAATAGAAGGTAACAAGTAAATAGCCAAACTTGATTTTCCATCAGTTTTGACTTCCTTTTTACGTTCTGTAATGGTTTGGGATTTGTCCTTTTGAAGAATTTGATCACCTCCCAAAATTTGCTTCTCTCAAATTCTTTCTTTTCCCTTCCAATTTAGCATGAAGCCATTTCAATTCTCTTATAGAGGATGGAATAGGAAAAATAAAACAGAGGGGAAAGTGTGATGAGGGAAAGCAGCGGGTAATGGCAGGGAGCCTTACATCTGTATTTATGATGACAAGCTGTAGCACAGAAGATAACTGAAGGTTATGAAGATGATGTTAAGAGCTGAGTTTATCTCAACATCTGTGTTCCTTTGGGTTTTTGGCAAAAAGTACCCCACAAGTAAAAACTTGTGCATACATTCACACTCTGAAACATCTTTTTTTTTTTAATGATATTTATTACTTTTTCAACATTTCCAACACAACACTACAAACAAAAAGAAAAAAGAAAAAGGAGAAAAAACAATACAAATACAATACAAAAACGCTACATGGACTAACAAAACAAACAAAAACAAACAAAAACAATTTAAAAACACCTCAAACATTTTCAATACCTTATATTTCATTCACTTATTTCCAGCGAGCTCCTCACACCTCCCTTTTTGTATTCCACTTCTATTATTTGTTTCAGCAATTCCTTTCCATCATACTCTGTTTTCTGTTCTATAATTATCTTAACACATTCTTACCATACTTTTCCTTTAATTTTCTATTAATCTATTTATACTTAATTCTTTATGACATTTCTACTGAAGCCATGTAATTTCATTCCAACATTTTTCTAACATTCCTTAATTTTACAATATTTCTATAAATAGTCTTTAAACTTTTTTCAATCTTCTTCCACCGACTCTTGACCCTGGTCTCGGATCTTGCCAGTCATTTCCACCAATTCCATATAGTCCATCAACTTCATCTGCCATTGTCCAACACTTCAATGTTTTCAAAAAGCAACCCTTCTCTCAACCAGCAGAAAGCAGATGGATCACAATGAAGTTTAAAGGTCTGGCAGGGCAGGTCCACCTCCTTCTTTGGCATCCATCAATATCTTAAGTTTTACTCGAGGCTTCCTGCCCTGCCAAACAACTCTAGGAGCATCCCTCTGCCACCTCCTGAAACCCTCCGTCCCATCCAAAGCTTGCAATGTTTGAAACAAAAGCAACATCCCCAGCAACACAGCAGCCCTCATCCCCACCACAATAACTCGGCCCAACAATAACAACTTCTGATTTGTCCATATTGCCAAATCCCCCTTCTCTTCAATCCAACATCCTTCACAGTTATCCTTAAGCAGATTCACATTTTTGGCGGTCATACTAACCCCCAAATACCTCTCTTTCTCAACCAATGTTAGTCCTGTCACCTCCTGAAACTCTGTCAAGCTTTCCTTTTCCAATTCAGATAGGGCTCTGGTCCTCAAATTCATCCATTCTTCTTTAAGTTCAATCATAACAAATATCAGCTTATGTTCATCAAGTTGTCTTTGTATGGATGGGACTCTCCTCTCCAGTTGTATTACTTTGGATTCTGCAGCAGGGGTTTTTTCCCTGACTTCATCTGCAGTTTGCCGTATCAGAGTAGATTCCTGTGTCAGTTTCTGGGTGGTTTCTGAATTGGTATTCACCTTTTGTCCCAAGTTATTTAAACTTTCTACACTTAAATCAATTTCAATATTTGCAACATCCAATTTCACATTTATCGCATCTGTTTTCTTATGGAGTTGTTCCAGCGAGTCATTTATTTTCAATAATGCAGCCACTAAGGCCTCCTCTGTCGACATCCCGTCTGTTTTTTCCTTTCCGTTTGCCATAACACTTAAGAGATTCAAGGTCAATTCCAAAGTCTCACACTTTTTTATCTTGCAGCTGGAAATTCCCCTAGCCCAGCTCCTATAAAGTTACCAATTTCAAAAGCTTCCACTAGGGGAAAACAGGTTGCATTTGTATCGGTCAGCATGTCCTCTTTTAAACACAGTTTCAATAATCCAAAGTTAGTTTCAATTTTCAGTTACTTTCCTCCTTTTTTAAAAACAACCGGAGACAGTAGAAACAATGTATTCTCTTGATTAGCTACCTGTCAATGAACGTTCTAAACGCTGTCAATGGACGTTCCAAAAAACATCAATCCTGCTAGCAGCCCGTTTCCAGGGTCAGAGCGGCGGTATTTTAACTCTCTTAACTCTCTCCTACAGGCATATTCAGTCCACCACTCCCCCCCCCTTCTCCTGCCTCCAAAAAGGGAGGATTTAGTTCTTTACCGATGGAAATTTAGTCCTTTACAGAAGGCTTTCCAAGACTTTAGCTTGCAGTCTCCTTGCTTCAGTTAATCTACAAAAGAGGAAGGCGGACTTCCTGTATTGAACCTCCCCATTTCGATGCCAGATTAAATGTTTAAAAATCCAATTCTTCCCGATTCAGCTCTACTCATGGGTAATTACTTTAGAGTCAAATTGTCCACAGGAAAAAGTCAGTGCTCTCCGACAACAGCTATGCGGCTTCGCTCCATGGAAGAAGCAGATGATTCGAAGCACCGCGCCACTCACCCCACATCGCTCCGGATCCCTGAAACCGGGTTTCCCCGCGAGTAGGGGAGGCGCAAAAGGTGCCCGCCGAATCCCACGTTCACAGGCTTCTTCCGCCTGTGATTTTTACGGGTCTTTGCCTTCGCCGTGGCGGTACAGACCCAAATTCCCACTGGGCGAATTGCTCCCGATCAGAGGAATTCCGCCATTGCCGGAGGCACCAACCCGGAAGTCCCTCCACACTCTGAAACATCTGTGCATAAAGTTCTCAAAATAGTATCTTGTATAAGGGAGGAGTTTGGGTAATTGTTGTGATCTGTATTTTATTACTTTGGAGGTATCCAAAGGGACTCTTTCCAAATCTTTCGTGAGTTGACTGGCATTGTTGTTTTTTGTTTGTTTAGTTTAAAACCCACTAGGTTACCAAACTCCTTTATTTCTTCCAGAACTGCTGGTACACATTCTAGTGCATTTTCCAAATTTCTAGATGTATTCTTTAGATTTGCTAATTACTGTACTCTCTAGGATGTAATGGAGGTTGTACTTTGGCTTGAACTTGACTGTTTATTTAGGCCAAATATCACGCATTCATGGCTTCCACTGGAGGATGACGTGATCTGGATTACATATCCTTCTGGGTAATATATCCTCCACAGGAAATTATATAGATGTTTGAGGTTGTGAGAGAAGAATACAAATGACCAGGGGTGCTTGAGGAATTCATTCTCTGCACTTTCCAAGCAAAATGACCAGATCTACCCTGTGCCCCACAACTGATATGTGGTTCTGAAAACAGTAACCTTTGGATTTTGCATCACTCTAATTTCTGTGTCACTGTTTTTTGCCCCCCAAAATGTTCCAATGCATATTAGAAATGCATATTTGCAACATAAATAAATAGGCCCCAATGTTTTAAAAAACATTCAAAAATACTTATTTAAATATGAATTTTCATGTAGGATTTTGATTATTTGTTTTTTTAAAAATCACAGAATAATGTAAAAACTGGATGAGATGGATTTGTGAATGAAAAACTTGCAGAAATGCTCATTGACCAGAAATAGACTGATCCATTCATCCCTACACACAATCGCTTGTATTTTGAAGATATGGCTTCATAATAGATCTTTATTGATGCTTCAGTTTGATGCTCAGACCCTTCAAAAGTAACTGTGCATTTGTACAAGTGTGCCACTTTTCAGTTTATATCTAGAACTAGTTATAAGGAAAGTTGCACATTTCACAGTGGGCAAAATTTGATTTAGTACTGGAGGGGAAGAAGCTGATTGGCAAACCTGTGTTATTTGAATCAGTATTCCTTTTGGCAGTTCAGAATGGAGAATTCAAAGGGAGACATACATATATACAAAGACAGTAGCATTTGGGAATCCAATAAAGAACACAGTTAGATACTGTACCTGAGCATTAATCACAGCAGAGCAGATCCTGGGGTGATCATCCAGGCAACATCTGACTGTAATTGATATACAATGTGAATAAATATCCCTTTGAATACACACAAATTTCAGTCAATTCAGCAACACTGTATGCAATTTCCAAGTCCTTGAGTCCTTTGCAATGGGATTGTTTGCAGTGTTTATTGAATCATTCTGAAATCCCAGTGATATGAAACTACATTTAGGCCAATGTATGTGAGTTGCTATAATCTTAAATACTAAGAACATAAGAGCTGTTACTTGAGGCTCAGGTAACCTCAGTGGCACATTGTAATTTATTTCAGCTTCTACTTGGTGCCACAGCTGCAGCCCTATCTGGACAGGGATAGCATAACTTCTGTTGACTATGTTCTCATAACCACTAAGTGATATTACTGCAAGGCCTTATACTGCCTCTGAAGACAGTTCAGAAACTTCAGCTGGTGCAGAATTTGGTGGCCTTGTTTCTCACAAGGGCAAGATGGTTTGAGCATACAATGCCAATCCTGGCCTGATTGCGCCGACTGTCAAGTAGTTTATGGGCCCAATTCAAAGTGCTGGTTTTGACCTATAAAGCCTTAAGTGGCTCAGGACCACGATGCCTCAAGTACTACCTCTTCCCATATGAAACAATACGGACCCTGTGATCATCATCACCTGAGGTCCTTCATGTGCCCCTCCATAAGAGGTCTGGAGGGTGGCAAGAAGAGAATGGGACTTTTCTGTGGTGGTTTCTGCCTCCACCCACAGAAGCTCACCTGGCACCTTCATTAAGTGCCAGGCAAAAACATTCCTTTTCTCCCAGTCCTTTGGCTAATTAAACAATCTATGTTTAAACTGGAAGGTGGGGGCTTGTTACTATGCTATGTATTTCTATGTTTTGTTTTGCAAGCTGTACTGTGATCCTCAGATCATCATCATCATCATTATCATCAGTAGTAATGTCAGGGGTTCAGGAGCAGAGGCAAGGGCAAGGGAGGAAACAGAGAGCGAGGGGGAGGAGGCAGAAGAAAAGATGAGTGATGACGACGACCCGAGATCTCCGAGTCTTTCCAGTGAATCAGAAGATTCACAGAAAGGAGCACCAGTGGCCAGGGCAAGGGGGGAGCCTAGGGGGACACCCCAGGAAGATAGAGCCAGAGGGGACTCAGAGGGGAGCAGTTGGAAATCGGGACCAGCGTCACCGCCAGAGAGCAGGGAAGAGGAAGGGCGCCAGGGATCAAGCGCTGGCAGCTCACAACAGGGGGGAGGGCACGAGTCAGGAGTGGCCACACCTCCATCGGGGAGCGAAGAAACGGTCAGACGGAAGGTGGAAGGTTGGGCGCGCGCGCCAAGTTCAAATGCACAGGAAAGTGGCGCAGTAGGCAGCCCGGAAAGGGAGCCAGGTCCTAAAGCCCGCCGAAAGGAGGGAGAAGAGTCAGGGGGGTCAGCGTCAGAGGAATCCCGGAAGGAAGAGACCCCGGGGGGCAGAGGGACCCAGAGAAGAACAGTCAGGCGGAAAAGGTGGAGCAAGGCTAGGATATTAAGTTGGTGTACAAGGGGCGGAGACTCAGATGGAGCTTCGCCGATCTAACCATTAGACGTAGGGTTGCACGCAGCGGCTTGAGAATGGAAACTGTAACTCAATAAAGACTTTTATTTAATGATCGCTGGCTAGCGTGATCCTCTGTGAGCTAGGATCTGGAAGCAACTCTGACAGTAAGCTCCATCTCAGTAAATTGTGGGCATCTACAGCCTCGCGGAGAGGAGAGAAAGCGGGTGCCTACTAGCGAGCTCACGAACGGCAGACAACATGACGGCCGAACAGCAGATAGCGGAACTCAGAGAAGCAGTGTCGCGACTGAATGCCGAGGCTCTTGCATCCAGGAAGAGAGAGGAGGACGCAGCTGCCGCCTACAGGGATCTCCAGGTCAGGTTGGAAGTGCTTACGAAGCAAGGGCAACTGACACCCAAACCGGAGGGGATTGGGTTGGGGAGACGAACAGGCGGTCTGGTCTCTCACTTCGATGGGAATTTGCAACAGTACCCCAACTTTAGAGCAGATGTAATGTGTGCACTGCAACTGCTGAACAAAGACTTTAGAGATGAGCAAGAGAAGGTGGGATTCATCATGTCCCATTTGCATGGAGATGCTAAAGCATGGCTGCGCAATTTGTGGAGAGATAAGGATCCGGCGCTCCAAAATGCGGATGCCTTTATTAAAGCGATGGATGGGTGCTTTTTATCAAGCATTGACGTGGATCTTGCTCGGCAGCAGATACATGGACTGAAGCAAGGGAGGGCCAGCGTAAGGCAGTACCATGCCCGCTTTTTCGCTTTGGTCAGTGCTCTGGAATGGGACAGAGATTCGGCTCCTGTAAGAGACCTGTTTTGGGAGGGATTGCACGGCTCGGTTAAAGATGAAATTGCGAGAGGGGAGAGACCCCGGACCACGCAGGAGATCGTTCAGAGGGCGCTGGCGGTGGGGGTGCGGCTGGAAGAACGTCCGTGGAGCAGTGGCGAAGGGCGTGGAGGGCGCGAACCAGCCAGGGGCTCCTCCTTCCTTCCCAGAGAAGCAGCGCGTGCGCAATCCACGCCTCCGCCAGGAGGAGGAGCGGAACCTATGGAGGTTGGAGGTGCAAGGGCTCAGTCAGCAGCCAGAGCCCTAGCACCGGCAGCAGTGAAAGCGAAGCCTCCTAGAGGGAACAGGAAGTGTTACATCTGCGATGATCCACAGCATATGGCGAAAGAGTGTCCCCAGAGGCTCCACAAGCACACTGCAGCCTCAGCAATGGTAACTGCAGCAACGCAGCAAGGACAACCACAGCAGGGAAACGACGGAGTCTGGTTGGAGGAAGAGGCACTGGGGCCCAGCCAGACGTGTCAGTGAAGCAGTCCCCAGAGATTTTACAGCCCATGGACCCCCTCCCGCCCAAACCGGTAGTGAGGCTCACCGCGTCGCTCCAGCTGCCCAATGGAATCACCATGGACGTGCCAATCACCATTGACTCCGGAAGCAATGCGGACTTTATAGGGCAGGACTTTGTCGACCGGCACGCTATACAGTTGCTGCCTGCCACGCTGCCCCTGCAGGTTGTCACGGTGGATGGCAGGGAGCTGCTAGGGGGGCAGGTGGTGAAGCAGACGCCACCAATGGTGATGCGACTTGGGAATCACAGGGAAATCATCAGCTTCAATGTCACTCAACTATCGGACACGCCCATTGTATTGGGCATGAGTTGGCTGGACAAGCACAGCCCGACGCTGGCTTGGTACCAGAGGCAGCTGACCTTCGGCTCTTCCTTTTGCGCTGAACACTGCATCGTGCCCAGGCAGGAAGGAGGGGAAGAGGAGTCACAGCTGTAGCTAGGCACGCTGCAAGCGGTTCCCCACAAGTACGCGGAATTTTTGGAGGTTTTCTGCGAGAAGGAGGCAGACAGGCTACCCCCCCACAGACCATATGACTGCAAAATTGACCTGCTGCCGGGGGCGGCGCTGCCCAAAGGGAAGCTGTATTCCATGTCTGAGGACGAACTGCAGGAACTCAAAGAGTTCATAGATCATAATTTGGAGCGCGGTTTCATCCGAGAGTCCAAGGCAGCGGGGGGCAGTCCGGTATTCTTTGTTAAGAAGCGGGACACGCCCCAAAAAAGACTTGTAGTGGACTTTCGCATCTTGAACAGTGTGACCAAGCCATCGGACTTCCCCATGCCCCGAATCGACGACCTCCTCGCAAAGGTACGGAAGGGCAGAGTGTTCACCAAGTTGGACCTGCGAGGGGCATACAACCTCATTCGCATGCGGGAAGGAGATGAGTGGAAGACAGCCATGTTCACGCCCCTGGGCACCTACGAATATAGAGTTATGCCTTTTGGATTGCAAAATGGCTCCCACGTTTTTCAAGCTTTCATGCATCACGTGTTGGCGGGGCTCCTCTACAAGACGTGCGTCTGTTTCTTGGATGACATCCTGATCTTTTCGGAATCGCAGCAGGAGCATGACAGACACGTCAAGGAAGTGCTGAGCAGGCTACAGCAACATAGGCTTTACGCCAAGCTGGAGAAGTGCCAATTCGACGTGACGGAGGTGGATTTCCTGGGCTACAAGTTGTCTGATAAAGGGCTCGCCATGGACAGCGCCAAGGTCCGAGCAGTGTTGGATTGGAAAAGCCCACGCAACCGGAAGGAGGTCCAACGGTTTGTCGGCTTCGCGAACTTCTATCGCAAGTTTATCAAAGGCTTTGCGATGCAGACAGCGGCCATCACGGACATGCTCAGCTCCAAGAAAAAGAAGTTCATCTGGACAGAGCAGGCGGAGCAGTCCTTTCAGGCACTCAAGCGTCTCTTCGCGTCGGAAGAGCAGCTGCTTCATGTCAACCCCAGCAGGCCGATGAGGGTGGAGACAGACGCTTCGGACAGAGCCGTGGGAGCAGTCCTGCTGCAGAAAGACCCGCAGGGGGTTTGGAGGCCGGGAGCGTTTTACTCAAGGAAGCTCAGCAAGTCCGAACAGAACTACACCATCTGGGACAGGGAGTTGCTGGCCATTCATGCAGCGTTCAAAGCGTGGAGGCACTTCCTGATCGGCGCCAAGCACACGGTGCAGGTCTGCACGGACCACAAGAATCTAGAGCACTGGCGCACGGCACAGTTCCTGAATCAGAGGCAGATACGTTGGGCTGAGTTCTTTGCGAATTTCGACTTCCGAATAGAGTATGTCCCGGGGGACACCAACATCATGGCGGATGCTCTCTCCCGTAAGCCACAGTATCTGGAGGAGGCAACGCCAGCGGCCGCCATGCACATCTTCGCACCGACAGTGTGGGCGTGCGCGGCGGCGACAGTTGACCTGGATGCGGTGCGACGAGCGTTGCAGGATGACTCCTTCGCGCAAGCAAAGATGGCAGAGGTGCACAGGGGCACGGCAGCGACCGACGAGTTCCAGCTGCGAGATGGTTTGCTCATCCATAAAGGGGCCATCTACGTGCCGGGAGACGAACTTCGCGCCAAGGTACTGCAGCAGCTGCACGACGCGCCCACTGCCGGGCACTTTGGCAAGGAGAAGACGGTGGAATTAGTAGCCAGAGACTTCTGGTGGCCCGGAATGAGAGGGGAAGTCGCGGACTACGTGGCGAAGTGTGACACCTGCCAGAGGTCCAAACCAGTGCACAGACCGCCGGCCGGACTGCTGGAACCGCTGCAAACTCCGTTCGAACCATGGGAGAGAGTGGCCCTGGACTTTGTCACGGATCTGCCCAGCTCGAGGGGCAAGACGGCTGTGCTGGTGGTGGTGGATTTGTTCTCCAAGATGGCACATTTCATTCCGTGTGCGAAGGTGGCCACGGCGGAACAAACCGCCAAACTGTTCATAGACCACGTGTTCAAGGTTCACGGTCTGCCGCGGTCTATTCTGTCCGACCGAGGGCGACAGTTCATCTCGAACTTCTGGCAGAGGCTGATGGGCTTCCTGAACGTCAAGATCAACCTGGCGTCGGCTAGACACCCGCAGACCAACGGGCAAGCGGAGCGGGTCAATGCCATCATGCAGCAGTACCTGAGATGTTATGCGAATCAACAGCCTGCGACGTGGGTGGATTACCTGCCTCTCGCCGAGTTCGCCTACAACAACACGAAGCACGTGTCCACGGGGGTCACGCCGTTCTTCGCCAACAACGGGAGGCACCCTAGAACCTTCCCGGGACTGGAAAGAATGGGGGAGGGGGAGCCGCAGACAGCAGATGCGTTCGCGTCGGAGTTGCAGGAGGTCCACGATCAGCTGCGGCGGCACCTGGAGCTGGCTAAACACGCATACAAGGTACAAGCGGACAAACACAGAAGGGTTGGCGAAGAGATCCATGTGGGAGACTGGGTCTGGTTAGCAGCCCACGCAGTGCCGGCCAGGTCGTTGGCGAAGAAGAAACTAGGGCATAAACAACTGGGGCCCTACCAAGTCGAAGAACAGGTCAACCCGGTGGCTTTCAGGCTGGCTCTTCCGGAGGGTTCCAGAATGCATCCGGTGTTCCACAGATCGGTGCTCACTCCCTACAAGGCACCTCACAGGTTTCAGGAACCAGGAACGGCACCGGGTCCGCTCCGAGAGAGAACCGGGCAAGGGGGAGTGGCATAGGAGGAGCGCATCAACGAAGTCACGGAGATTTTGGACTCCAGATGGGGGGAAGAGGGGGTAGAATACCTTCTCGCCAAGGAGGGCACCCCGGCCAGTGCCAACAGCTGGGTGCCGGGCTACGCTTTAGACGAACCTCTGCTCAAAGAAGAGTTTCATGCCCTCTTCCCACATAGGCCAATGCCAGCAGACTTTTTCGACGACTGGCTTTTCACGCCCACGCTTTCAGCCAGCACGTTCCGGGGGTTCGACTCGGACGAGGAACCGACACGAGACGCCCGTTCCCCGGAGGGGTCACCCTCGGGATCTGCTTCAGAACCCTCGTATTGGTGGGATGATCGACCAGAGGAGCAGTTCCGCAGAAGGTGGCTGGAGGGTCCAGGACGAGCAACGTCTCCAGAAGGCAACGAGGGAGAGACGGACATGGACGTTTTCGGGGACGACCCGGGTTTCGAGCACGGCGGCACAGAGATGGAAGCGGAGGTGACCGTCGTCAACGAGAGCAGGGAGGAAGAACCGGAAGACTTCGGATGACGGCCCACCACGGGAAGCGAACTGTATCCGACATTCGTCCCCCTGACACGGCAGCACCCAGATCCCGCACCGGAAGGAGGGGAGGGGGGAAGAGGGGGCTTCGAGGGGGGGATGGATGTCAGGGGTTCAGGAGCAGAGGCAAGGGCAAGGGAGGAAACAGAGAGCGAGGGGGAGGAGGCAGAAGAAAAGATGAGTGATGACGACGACCCGAGATCTCCGAGTCTTTCCAGTGAATCAGAAGATTCACAGAAAGGAGCACCAGTGGCCAGGGCAAGGGGGGAGCCTAGGGGGACACCCCAGGAAGATAGAGCCAGAGGGGACTCAGAGGGGAGCAGTTGGAAATCGGGACCAGCGTCACCGCCAGAGAGCAGGGAAGAGGAAGGGCGCCAGGGATCAAGCGCTGGCAGCTCACAACAGGGGGGAGGGCACGAGTCAGGAGTGGCCACACCTCCATCGGGGAGCGAAGAAACGGTCAGACGGAAGGTGGAAGGTTGGGCGCGCGCGCCAAGTTCAAATGCACAGGAAAGTGGCGCAGTAGGCAGCCCGGAAAGGGAGCCAGGTCCTAAAGCCCGCCGAAAGGAGGGAGAAGAGTCAGGGGGGTCAGCGTCAGCGTCAGAGGAATCCCGGAAGGAAGAGACCCCGGGGGGCAGAGGGACCCAGAGAAGAACAGTCAGGCGGAAAAGGTGGAGCAAGGCTAGGATATTAAGTTGGTGTACAAGGGGCGGAGACTCAGATGGAGCTTCGCCGATCTAACCATTAGACGTAGGGTTGCACGCAGCGGCTTGAGAATGGAAACTGTAACTCAATAAAGACTTTTATTTAATGATCGCTGGCTAGCGTGATCCTCTGTGAGCTAGGATCTGGAAGCAACTCTGACAAGTAATAAAAATCTAGCTCAGCATTGTCCATACACACTAGCAGTGGCTCATCACAGTTTCAGACAGGGGTTTTTCACAGACTTATCTGGAGGTACTAGGGACAGGATCTGGGACCTTTTGTACCCAAATCCTATGCTGTACCACACAGCCATGCCTGTCCTCTGCATTTTACAGTAAAATGGTGTGGGTGGATATAGTTCAACTTTCCTTCATTGCAGTCCTGATCCAGGTCATTAACCCACTCCTGCTGTGCAGCTGCTAAGGGGGCAAAATACTCAGTTGATGTAGAACCATAGAGTTGGAAATTGCCTCAAAAGTCATCTAGTCCAAACCCCTGCTGAGACAGGAAATCCATGGCCTTAACCACTGCAGGTGGCCACTCAACCTCTATCAAACGTCTAATGAAAGTGATGCCACAGCCTTGGAAGGCATTCTGTTCCACTGCCAAACAGCTTTTACCATCAATAGATTATTTCCTAAGTTTAGTAAAAATTCCCCTTTCTTGTAACTTGTAACTTGCTCTGCCTCCACAGTCAGAGTCAGCCTGCTTCCGAATACCACTTGCTGGAAACTTCAGGAACCGAGGGTGCTCTTGTGCTTGGATCTTTTTTGTGGGTTTCCCACAGGCATCTGGGTGGCCACTGTGAGAAAAGGATGCTGGACTAAATGGGCCATTGGCCTGATCCAGCAGACTCTTCTTACTTTTTTTGGTTGAGATTCCACCATCTTGAGCAAGAGAAAATATTTGCTCCATCATCTTAGTTTAATGTCTGAACTAATCTGGTCCTAACTCGCAATCCCCCCCTTTTTTCATATAGGGTTTGCCAATCACCATCCCACTACAAGTGAATTGCCTATTCAGGGAGCTGCCCATATTCATTAAGGAGCATTAACATTATTTATCAGTTTCCAGTTCTTAATCAGACATCACTTTGACGCTAAACCATAATGATAGACTTATTCGTGGCAGTCAGAGAGCAAACTTTCAACACTAATGTATAAACACACACAGAGAGAGAGCCTATCAATTATTGTTGTTTTGGGGAAACGATATAAAATAAATAATTGAATACAAATGCAGGTTTTTATTTAATTCATGGTTTTCTTTCTCATTTGTTGTTTATTCACTGTGTTTGATGCTTTTATGATATGGTGGCCATTTCCTTGAAAGGGAAGGCTGCAAAATCAATCTGTTTTCTTTATCCAATTAAATTCTCTTCAGAGTAAACCCATTGAAATTAATGGATAGGATTAATTTCACTCCATTAATTTCAGTAGGTCTACTCTGAAAAGAATTTAGTTGGCTACAACCCTATGCGTTCTCAAACAGAAACAGCCTGAGAAAGAAGTATCGTGATCCTTGAAAGCACGACCTTGAAAGAATTGTTTAAAAGCTTCTGTTAGCTTCCAGCTTTATTGCAGATTTCTGGTATAAATGCTCTATTTACACTGCTAAGCAAACAGACGATCCATCATAGACATCTGTATGATATACAGTACAATCCACAGAGGATAGTGAGCACTTCATAATTTATAAACTGGGCAGCCACAATTGTGATTCTGAAAATTTAATTCATATTTTGAATTAGTTGTATATTAGATATATGCATAGTCACATCCGTGTTGCTTCCTTTCTTCTGTACTGTTTTAGTTAATGTGCAAAAAGCATCAGTGTGTGAAAGACATATAGTGTGTGTACTGCAGGAGAATCAGAATGAAAGAGCAAATTCATAGAAAAATATAGGTTTGCATCCAATGGTGTTGCTTAGCTGAGATTAAGACTTCTCTCAATAGTATTGGGGGTGGTGTAAAATTTCTTAAAAATTCCCCCTACAACTGCACCCTCCTAACCCCCCCTAAACCTGTTCTGGAGGGTTCACAATCCCTCTGTAGAAGATTAGGGGTGTGGGGGTTACAGGGGTAGAGAGACTTTCTGAAAATTGCTTTCCTTCCAGTTCTGCTGATGGAAGCCTTACCATCAGCTGAACAACATTGTTGGCTATTATTATTATTATTATTATTATTATTATTAAAATTTGTATACTGGCCTCCATCCAAAGATCACAGAGTGGTTCACAACCTCAAAATACAAAATACATAATAAACAAATATGAACTAATAAACCCCCTCCAACAAACACATTTAAAAAAAACCACCACAGAATGTTAAACAGCAAAATGCCTGGTTGAATAGAAATGTCCCGTCCCCCCCCCCCCCGGAAAGCATTCCATAAACCCAGAGAAACACACCGGCTCCCTCCCTGTTCTAATAATCTTTGTCTAATACTCAATATCTTTTTTTGCAATATATAATGTATGTGTGAAGAAGTTGTGGAAAACTTTAAATTCCTACCAAGTTTTGAATTGCTTGGATAAGTGGAATGTGTGATCAAATGCAATGTGGTTTTATGCCAAATGCTGTACATCACCTCTGCTCTGTAAATTTTAGAGCAGATGTAGTTTTCCAGCCATGTTCCATTTAACACAGTGAAAAGTGCCAGAAGTAATTCGTCATCTCACTATATGATTGGCCATGTTGTTTCCTGCCCCCCTTTGGTCTGTGAATGGTATATAGCACCTGAGGTTTGGCTGTTACCCCAGGGCCTCTAAACAACTGCTATATCTTCACTGAAGTCCACAACTCATTTAAGCCAGTGTGTACATGGATTGAAGCCAATGTATTGCTCCGCTCCATCATTTGGTGTGCTACTACATACACTGAAGGATATACAATAGCAGCCACACTATCAGCACAGCTAGTAGCCATGCCTTTTCTTAAGGGTCTTAAGAGAGTTGTGGCTTGCAGTCAGTACCCAATTACACTCCACAACAAATTTTGACAAAAGTCCTGCCTCTGAGATAAAAGTAGCCATTTCTTATAGATTCTGAGGTGCTGAAGACAAATATAAAATGCCAATGGAAAATTGGCTACTGTTTCTTAGAGAACCACAATAATCGAGGAATACAGGCATGTGACATGTACCGGTAAAAGCCAGCTTCTACATCTGAGGCCACTTTGCCTGTTCCTTGTATCAGGATCATCTCTGTAGAGTGTCCAACAGTAGTCAGCCAACATGGAATTGGATCCATCATTGAAATTCCCTAATGAAATTGTTCACCGTGCTCGTCGCTAACCACACCACAGTTGTTGAGGAAGAAATGCAAATGGGGATGGAGAAAGTGGGTCTTTAAGGACATTTTGTGGCTAAGTTTGTGATACAGAGACAACATGTCCTCAACCAGTTTTCTGCCCTGACATTCCCAAGGAAGATAGTTAACAGCATTGTTAAAGAACATTAAACTTGCTCTTTAATTTTCGCTGTGCTGGGTCAAGCGAATTTGTCAGCCAGGTACTTGAAAGCTGATGCAGTCCAGTCCAAGGCTTTTACGAAGTATTTCACCAGACCGAGTTTGATGTGTAGGGGACGTTGTAGGATATTGTGTGTTCCTGCCAGTGCTGGGGGTTGCACATTCTTCTCTGTGACCTTCAGATATTTCCTCTGAGGCCAGTCTCTCTCCCTGTAGTGCAAAGTCTTTGCTCAGCTGCCTCATTCACATAAAAAACAGCAGTACTTCCTATATCTGAAATACAGATCCATCAACACAGACACACTACAATCAAGTCACCACAGAGATGCCAGCCATACTTGCTGTACAGAAAACAGTCTAACACCGTGGTTCCCAACGTGGGACACATGCCCCACAGGGGGCCAGTTTGATTTTTAAGGGGGGCAATTCAAGAATGAGTTATTAACAATGAATGACCTTTTAGGCTCCATCCATGTGAATAGGAGTTTACTTTTTGAATAATAAGAATTATACACCAAGGGGGGGCATCAGGATTTTAGAGATGCTTAGGTGGGGCATGGCCAAAAAAAGGTTGGGAACCACTGGTCTAACAGCTGCTTTAGGTTCTTGTAAGGTTCTTTCATGTAGACTGTATGTCCAAATCAAATAGAATGGATGGAAGTTTCCATTATGCACCAACTCTGCCTTGAGACACATAGACTTTGAGGAATCTATGAATAGCCACCATTCTTGTGGGTCATGTGTAATTCTGAGGATATTCATCAGGCCATCCGCATCACAGCAGAACACAAAGCCATCTTCCTTTCTGAAGTAAGGCGCAAACGGCTCCTGATGAGAGTGAAACAAACTCAGACATTTTCCTTGAGAATATTCCATCGTTGAAGTCTGGATCCCAGTAACTATGCTAATCTGTCAGAAGTAAACTGGAAACCCCTAATTGCCACCTTAAACCTCGCTTGTTCTGGCCAGTGAATATCAGTTTCCCTAGTGTTCAGGCAGATGACATCATTGTTCTTGCTCTCCACTACACTGCTGGTGGCTGTCAGAACTGCAGCTTGGAGCATCTTATTAACAGTAAAATATCTGCAGACTATGGAGCAGCCTAACCCGCTGAAGTTGAATATGTGCTGGTTGAATACACAAGCGCAGGTCATCTGAGTGCTCAAAATGAAGTATATATGGGTATATATGAATATTACTGTGGAATCTTGTTCAGCCCAAGGGCCACATTCCTTTCTGTGCAACCATTTGAGGGCCACATTCCAATGGTGGGTGGGACCAGAGGTAAAAGTGGGTGGAGCAACAAACTTACATTTCATCTAAGTATACTAAGTTAGTTTCTACACATATTCACACACCCAGGCAGCACACATTATCAGAGTTCAATGACTCAGTGCAACTAGAAAAATATATTCAGGGTTCAAAACAGGACCTCTGCAGAAGGTGAAAAGAGTTATAAAGACCAGATAGAAGCCAGCCCTGATATAGACTCCGGTTGCTCTGAGGCTGGTGGATGCTTTTTGATTTTGCTTTATGATTGCTAGCTGCTCTGAGAGTTATTGTTGGAGGACAGGGCTTATGCTTAGAAGGCAAAAATAAAGAAGGCTGCAATCCAAACCCCTCTTATGTGGGACTAAATCAGTAGGAGGTACTACTGAGTAGACATGGCTAGTATTGCAGTATAAGCCTTATTATTATAATAAGTTCATTGCAGCAGTCACTGCCTTCTTTTAATATAGATCTATTATTTGCCAACTCTGGGGTTTAATTGTTGCTGTTTTACTTCCATGTGATATGCATGTAGAAAGAATATGTATGACTTGTGAAACACAGTAATTTATTTACTGAAAGGTCTGCACTAACAGATTTCAATTAATTCTACTGTTTAAAACAAGAGATAAGAAATACTATTATAGCCTTAGCTCTTTGTGACAGTGAAATCCACTCCTGATATGGACAACGCCCTGTCCACCACTGTAAAACAGTGCTGTCTCCTAAAGTTCCTATCAATGAATATTGTTTTCTGTCATCACAATTTCAGCATGAAATATGAAAGTTCAATTTCCTCTTCATTTCCTTTTAATAAAACTTCTGTTCATTTCATTTCTGAAAAGAGATTGGATCTAAATTACTTTGACTTCTTCTGGCCTAACTTTTGTAAATGTTACTAAAAAGAATCTGAAATCCTTTAAAACCCCACTGTGGAGATTAAGGACTCTGTTTTGATATCTCCTTCTCCCCTCTCCCCCCTCCCAGTTATGTGCCTAATATCTCTTTCTGTCCAGATCTGTTATACTCATGGATGGCTGTATTGATTGCAAAAGATCATCCAAAGGAAGCATACCATTATTATGGTGCTCTGATAATTCCCTCCATAAATTACTTTTAAAACATGACTTGACAGATAGAAGAAGCTCTCCTGTGAGTGGAGCTGAGGCAAATGGTGAGATATAGTTATAGGTGAAACAAATAGGGAAAGAGAGGGAACATTCAGATACCCTGGTTGTGGAACTCCTTCTAAATAGAAACTTGCTGTCGGGTGCCTTGCTTGGCCCTGAGTTTGTACCCGATGTGGAATCCTTAGAGGACAAACCAGACATTCCACAGGTTGAGAACCTTGAGGATCAAGCAGGATCCCCAGATTTAATGCTGAGGACCCCTTTGTATGAAGGAAGAGGAGATGATGGTAAAGGGCTTAAAGGCTCAGGCTGCAATTCTAACCCCATCATTGAACTAAGCAGGACTTATTTCTGTATAGACATGGCTAGAATTGCACTGTAGCTCTGTTTAGGGGCAGCGCATCTCTGGTTAAATGCTGAAGACAATCATCAAGGGATGTCTATCTCCATTAAATCATGTTTATTGGCTTCTGAGAGGCATCTAACTGGCTGTTCATTGAGACTGAATATTGCACTAGCTTGACCCATGCTTTGGTAATGATTTTGGATGACTTTTGAATACTATTTTCACAAATAGATTCTTTTTATGTACAATTTCCCATAATATATGCATTTTTGTAAACAATATTTGTTTTGGAGAACCGTATCACAAATTTCAGATAAACGCCGTTTTTGAAGGCTAGCTATGTCTTGTTTTGTGTGTTTTATTGGAAAGTGGAAACTTGGTACATGTACCTTTAAGTGTGAACTTTATTGTATTACCCACCCCCACCCCTTTCCTGCACATGGCCTAGATAGATGGTGCCCTGTGTCCTATTTAATTTGTCTTCACTATTTTTTTGGTGCCTATTTTGATTCCTGTTTTGGTTCCTCAGTAATGCTCTAACGTCACCAGAGGTGGGATGGTAGCACTATTGTTTCCTTTCTATGTTGTATTGTACCCAGGTTGGTTGCCCTGGGTCTTGTGGAGGGAGCAGAGTATATCATCGTATTTGGAGGATCAATAGCAGCCTACATTGTCTCTCCTGTCTCCAGAACTCTCCCTTTCATTGTGATAAGTTGCAGGGAGGGGAATAACAGGCAGGATTGATAGGTGAAGGCAGCCAGATTGGAAAGTGGAGAACCTGAGCTAGTGATGTGGATTTAGGACTGCAAACAGTTTGCATTCTTAGCTGGCCTGTATATGTTCCCTGCTGGAGTGAAGGGCAGTTAAATGTTTAATGCCCTTTCATTTTTCCAGGAGCACTTCTGAATTCTTCTGCTTTGCCAAGTTTCGTCTAAGACTATGTGTTTATGATAACAAGCAGTGGCTCCCTATAAAAATAGGTGGCACTGTATGTGGGAGAAAATGCTTTGAGTTAATAATATGATAGATGATTTTAAATTCAGCACAAATATTCTTTACATATGCCACCCACTCTCTATTATAGTACGGTGTTTGTGCAGGCTCAAACCCTGAAATATCCAGCCACGTTGAACAACACAACATCTCTGCAAGGATGTAATTATGGTGGCATTCTCCCTCCCTGCGATTCTCTTGTGTACAAAGAAGCAAGTGAGATGGGAACAATATCCCATATCTAATTTCCAGTGTGTAATTGAGAAATGTACCCATAATTTTCTTTTGTTCCTTGTTGGCAAAATATTACAGAAACCTTCTCCTGACAGACTTGGTTAAAATAAAAAAGCAAAGGAAGACTTCTGACCTCAATTTCACTTATTATAATAAATCAATTTCAAGCTCATTTGTGCTTAATCTCTACTGGAATTTTACATTACCCAATCAGAACCGAACAAGTCCCACAGGGTAGATCTAGTGTCACATAAAAATTCAACTGGAAACTCATATAATAAATCAGCAGAAGAAGGTTTGCATATACGAAGATGTTAAGCCCATCTAAATTCTATTAAAAACCTCTAAATCCCATTTCAGACAGAACAAGAAAGAAACCTTGTAGATGAAGCATCCCTGAGAGAGTCCTCCGGAACCACACATGCAAACATTTAATCACTGGAAAGGTCTTTGTGCACCTAAAAGGAGGTAATTTGTTGTTGGTGCACATAATAAATTGGAAGTTTGAACCTTTGGATCGGCATTAGGTGCAGCAAGTGCAGCCAATCAAGGATGCCCTGGCCATCACTGCTACATATTTAGTTAAGAGGCTTTCTGCTTTAGAGAAAAGAGGAGAGTAAGAGGAGACATTGTAGAGGTGCATAGTGTAGAGAAAGTGGACAGAGAAAAAAATCCCCCCTCTCTCACAAGAACTTGGAAACATCCAACGAAGCTGAATGTTGGAAGATTCAGGGCAGACAAAAAGATGGAATTTGCTCTTACAAGAAGCAGTGCTGGTCACCAACATGGAAGAGATTAACGAGGATTAGACAAATTCACAGATGGAAATGGCATGTTTTTCTTTCATTAAGCACATGCTGCATGCATTTGTGTGAGAAGAAAACATCACATGAAACCTTTACTCTGCGCTCACCTGTTGGACTTCCTTCTCACACAGCTGTGCACAATGGGTAGTAATCAATGATAGTCCTACCCAGAGTACACCCTCCAGTAGTACACATTCCAGTAGGTCTACTCTGAGTAGAACGTGGTTGAATACAGGCCAGGTAATGAAAGGAAATGGCATAACATTGGGGGATGAGTCAAAAAACATAGCCCCACTTTTCCCCTCTACAGTATGCATTTACACCCTGCACATGAGTAACTCATGAACAGGGCTTGCATTTTAGCAATGCAGTTGGGTGGGTGGGTGGGTGGGTGGGAATAATAAAATTATTATTATTGCTCACTCCTATCCATGGCTAAATGAATGCTGGATGGTGATTTATCATTTTCCAATGCCTCCCTGGTGTCGTATGATGAAAACAAGGGCAGAGCTATTGTGTTGTCAACATATTGATGGCATCACGATTTAACCTCTGGGTGATCTTTCACAGAGATTTCATGAAGATGTGGTTCATTCCTTTCTCTCATTGGGGAAGGGCTGTAGCTCAGTGATAGAGGTTCAGTCTCTGGCACCTCCAGGTAAGGCTCGGTATAAACTCTGTCTGGATTTCCAGACAGCCGCTACCAGTCAAAGTAGACAATACTGACAGTATTTTGGGTAACCTCACCCTTAGGACTTCAGGCTTTTGCATTAAATGTCTTGGGCATAAATAAACACTCCAACATTTTATTTATATAAATATGAAATATCAATGCATGATTAAAAAATAAAATCTCTCTTTTTCATTTTAGAATACCATATTAGCTTAAGAAAAGGATGCCTGCTTAGCTTTTGAAGTCTCCCTCTCCCTTGGTAAGTCAAATCTTTCTAGTGCTTCTGTTTCATTTATACACTTGCCATATTCTCTCTCTCTCTCCCCCTGCCCTGCTCTCTCTTCGCTTGCAAAATAGAC
Organism: Podarcis pityusensis; assembly: GCF_964106645.2. Classification (NCBI taxonomy): domain Eukaryota; kingdom Metazoa; phylum Chordata; class Lepidosauria; order Squamata; family Lacertidae; genus Podarcis; species Podarcis pityusensis. The sequence goes on from NC_138033.1 coordinate 44,869,511, forward strand.
GCATCACACACAAAAGAGCAGATGTCTCCGTGAGTTGGAATAAGAGAAACTGTACTGAATGGAATATATTTGTTTCGGGAAAATCTGTTCTTGTCTGCTGATACTTATCACTCATATTACCAGTATCTAATATGGGTACATGGTGTGTGAACTCTATAGAATATCTCATCTAATTACCATTTGATTTTCATGCAAATGAACTGAAACCAAAGAGAAGGGAGAAAAAGAAACAAGCACAAATTAATGGTTCTTCCCCCTCCCCAATTTTCTTTCTTCTTTCTACCCTATTGTGAAATCTACTAATTCTTCCTTTTTATTAGAAAGAGCAGAGTTAAGATCAGATCCTCATTTTAGGCTGATTTATTTACAGGACAGCTATTTTGTTAACTTGGCAATAAGCGATGATAAAAGGAAGTGAGTTACTGTAAACTCTAATCTGGAAATGTTATAATACACCCCCTTTTCTTTTTATCTCCTGCAGTGAGGCCAAGCCTGCTTGAGTTGATAAGAAATTCTGTTTATCACAGTGTTTTGACATTGTGTTGTGAAATATACAGCTGCATAAATATTCCAGAGATTTTTATTTTTATTGTTTTGATTTGGTGCAGATAATATTCCATACAAATAACCATCATTTAGTGCAGTTTAATTATCAACCCAACATTCTTTGAATAACAAAGGATTGTGTGCCATCCCTCCTTTAATCTGGAAATAGCAAAAATTATGGGATGCAAGGGCTTCCAAGTAGTTCCAAGATTCTGTGGTGTAAGAGATCAGCTACAGCTGTAGTACAAAGAGGCCCAAGGCTCCCATAATTGCATCTGGTGTTGTGTCTTCTCTCCCACCATCAAAATTGCCTCTTTCACAAAGCTAATAAATGTTTAAAAGCCATTTCTTTGAATTACTTAGTTCAATGTGTCTGCAGCTAAATCACCCGAATGAGGGTAATGTATTACAAACTCCTACAGCTTTCCCAAGCCCTCTCAAGTGTTCATGTTAAGTCAACCTGAGAGGTGGGACCATAGAGATGAGTGTGATAACAATGTCTCCTTCCCCTTCCCCTTCCCCATCCTCATCACCCTTAATGGCTTATCGCCCGCCCTGATTTTTGAGAGTTGTAAAAAGCCAGGTGAGCCTCCCAGAGGACAGGAGGCTGCCCACTTCAGACAATGGCCTTTCATCTTAAGAAGGGCAAGGAGTAGAAGGAGTCTCCTACTCCCTCTTTGCCTACTTAAAAGGAAAACCTGAATAGGGCTCCAGTGTCCTACTTTGTATTGTGGTGGGAAAGTTGGTTGGTTTCCAGTTCATGGCCTGTGGGCATAGGTTGCACCCTGCTATGTTGAAGACAAACAGGTTTGCTTCTGGTCGGTGCCTGGATGGGTGGCCATTGGGGAAGGCCATGTATGGCACCTTGAGTTCCATGACGATGGCAGGATAAAAATAATAAAATGCATAAACAAATGGTGATTCTTATTCAGACATACGGTTAGTGACTTTTTAAAAATGGTGTGTGTGTGTGTGTTTGATAGCAGAACGAAAAACTGTATGAGACATTTACATATGTGTACATTTGCACATATACAGAATCTGTTGTACTTGGCTTCCATTCATGTCTGACAGTCCACCCTGAAATGTATCAAGAACACATGAAGAGTAAATTAGGCACAATCTGAAGTAGATGTTAATATTAATATGTCAAAAAGCAATGCTGTGCATTTCTACCTCCTACACACACTTCCCCAAAGCTGCTAATAAACTTCCAGAATGGTACTTCCTGTAGATTGGGATGAGGCAGCACCAGCACATCCTGTTTCACCACTTGAGGCAAAATGGGAAGTGCCACCCCCACCCTGCCAGTGCTGCCCCACCACTTACCCACCCCGCTGCCTCTGCCACCACTGGAAAAGTACTGCCGGCATTGGCACCAATTTCTGGCAAGATCTCAGAAGTGAACAGCTTCTTTGGATCATGAAAGGAAACCTGTCAATATGATCCATTGAAACCCTTTGAGGAATAACATTTGTTCCACATACCATCTTGACTACCTTCATAATCCATTATTGTCTGAAGGAGCGTCTCCACCCCCATCGTTCTGCCCGGACACTGAGGTCCAGCACCAAGGGCCTTCTGACAGTTCCCTCGTTGTGAGAAGCCAAGTTACAGGGAACCAGGCAGAGGGCCTTTTCGGTAGTTGGGCCCACCCTGTGGAATGCCCTCCCACCAGACGTCAAAGAGAAAAACAACTACCAGCCTTTTAGAAGACATCTGAAGGCAGCCCTTTTTAGGGAAGCTTTTAATGCTTGACGGACTATTGCATTTTAGTATTTTGTTGGAAGCCTCCCAGAGTGGCTGGGGAGGCCCAGCCAGATGGGTGGGGTATAAATAATAAATTATTATTAGTATTGTCTTTAAGCCCTGTTTTCCAGTAACCATGGCTATCTTGCTCCTTTCAAATGTACAGTTGAGAAATTGTTTGGAACAGTTTTTCTTTCTTTCTTTCTTTACTATGGTCAGTTACCCCTTCTTGCCCCAGCCCCGTAAAACCCCATTCCTCACAGCTTGGCCCTGTGCTCCCCCTGTCGCTGCTGCCGCTAGTAAGGGGAGGAGAATAAAAGGGAGAATGCAGGCTTCCTTCTCTCCTCATTTTCAATATCAGGAGTAGGGGCAATCAGGGGAGACAAATTTTATCCCCTTCATTCCCTTCCCTGCTGACAGTGTGCTGCAATGATGCTTAATCTGCCTGCCGGCCTTCTTGCCCAAGGTTGTGCATGTGCACTTGGTCACCAGCATTCTGACAGACAAGTGCAGTTATAGTATAGAGAAGAGAGATACAAGTATTTATATACTGACCTCCCATAAAAATCATGGTGGTTTACAGCAGCATCAAAACTCCTTTTAAAACAACATTTATACCTGCTCAACACTAATGTCTTGAGCTGAAATAGCCTTTGGAGCAGGTCAGGCATTTGGTATAACTATAGTTTCTTGAATGAAAGACCATAACCATGGCCTGTGAAGCCAGTTTGAACAATGGTTTCTAATTCTGTTTTCCTCCTAGCTTGTTTACTGAGGTTTGACATCACACCAAACGATAGCAGTTTTTAAGTCTGAAAGATGGAAAGGACCATTAACATTTTCTGAATCACGTTTTGGCATGATGTCTAAATTGAGCTAAAATGTTTTCCAGAGCTAATTGCCTTAAAATTATCACAAAAAGCAAGTCTGTTAATGGCACTTTATCATTCGTTATGGTTCTAGCTTGCTCCAGTTAAGGACAACATACACTTGCCAAAGACCTTGAACATTATCCAGACTTGGAATGAAAGAGGTAAAAGAGAATTATTCATTGTTTGAGACTAAAGTTAATATTTGTCATCTTATTCATTCAAGGGAGCAAGGCATAATTCCCTGTTTCCAGTAGTTTTAAATTGTTTCATCACAGGGACGTACTTTAATTGAGAAATTTGCTCAGTATTTGCTGGGTTATTAAATCCCAGATATTCTGAAGAGTGCTGGAAAGGGGCTATCTAAAACTAATACAAGACTGCACTTTGGTTTTGCTCCATCTGTTCCATTTCTTTATTACTGCCACAGAGAGAGAGAGAGAGATAAATTCAGAGAGAGAGAGAGATTATCGTGATGATAAAGCACCAGAAGTAAAAGTGTTTAATAAAAGCACCAATTATTGGCTTGGATCAGTGTATCAGCAGAATATTAGTGCATAAAAGAAAAAAACTTCATGTTAACTTAAAAAAAATAATAATGACATTATGCAGCCCAAGTTGAGCATGCTAAATTAAATTATTGCAATAGGAGAGGTTAATGGAATGCTAAACTCTCCCACAAAAATTTGTGTGATACAAATGTGCTTTGTTGGTATTGGGTCCTATTTATCTGACACTTTATCAGGCTAGTCCTAGGATACCCAGCAGCCTGTGAGAAATAGCTAGCCAGTTCTGTCTGCAATAAAACACAGATATTGAGAAGCTAGAGCTCCTGATCAAGTACAATAGCTAGACAGGTTTATTTGAATTTTAATGGGGAACTGATGATATGCTGAAAGACAACTAATAAATATATTCAATGGGGGATGAGAAACAATCACCAATATTAGATGTCTGTACAAAACATTTGGGAATGTAGATCATAAATGATCTGCAAAGTGCATGAGAAATGTTGCTAATCTTATTTAAAAAGAACTCTTTATGAATATTCTTTAAATTCCACTGTTCTCTGCTTGCAAAAAAGTAATCAAAATTCATTTCCAATTTAATTTTAGGTGGGATTTCAGTGAATACCACATTAGAAATATTCTCAGGTTTCATACTTCCCTAAATATGATGATGCAAAAGGAGGGGAAAGAGAAAATGAAAAATAATACATGCAGTGGGACAATTTTTTGCCTTGGGATTTTAAAATGGAGAAGCTTCAGTCTCTTTCAGGCACTGCTAATACTCTTTGTTGAAGCCTCAAAACAGTCCCTCTTGATTGTTGCTTTTCAAGAAGCAAATATGAGCATCTTTACCCAGCCTCCCACCTTGAGGATTTTAGGTACCTTATTACTATTACAATGTGTGAGCATCCATTTCTCTACCACTACTCTGCATCTTTTATCTCACATTTCATCACTTAGGGACCCTACTATGGAGAGGCAGTGATCTTCTAGTGATAATGATTTCTGTTGTTATGATAATCCACTGCATTTTCAGAAACTCCTGATGCCTTTTTAATATCATCTGGGATGTCCAGAGTGTGCGAACCTTTCATTATGCCATTATCGATGTGCAAAAAGCTGGAACATTTTGCTGTAAGAATTTAAAAGTTCAGTTTTGATGGTCACAGTAATGAATATGATTTTTGGTGATAAACTGCATCCTACCAGAATTCGGAACAAATGTTTCCGAGTCTTTATTACAGTCACAATAATTGTGGGTATGCAATTCTGCATATAACTCTGAACTAACAGAATGCAAAAATGTTTTTTCCTGTTACATCTCCAACACCCAAAACTATGCAACTTCTGAAATGGGGGGGGGGACGGGACCAGGGGTGGTCCATCTCATTTTGCCACCTGAGGCAAAACAGGAATTGCCACCTCTTCTCCCCCCTGCCGTGCGCCACTTCTGCCACCAAGCCAAGCTGGGCTGCTCCTTAAAGTGTTGCCGATTGGCTCCCCCAGCAGCTCCCCGGGCCCTGGATCTCACTGAACACATGGGCCACAATGTTAGATGCTGCAATGCCTCTTTCTCAGTGGCAGAAGTGGTCTTGCACTTCTGCCACCTGAGGAGGGCGCTTCGTGGCGCGTCATGGGCAGAGACAGCTCTGAGTAAAACCTAAGCTAAAAGGTTATGACTCTTCTGGCATTTTAAGATGATACAATGTTTTAGTTAGGTGTATTTCAAACCAAATGGTGTATTTCAAATGGTGACAGCAGTCACAAAATTAAAAGACACCTGCTTCTTGGGAGAAAAACATTGACAAACCTAGACAGCATCTTAAAAAGCAGAGACATCACCTTGCCAACAAAGGTCTGTATAGTTAAAGCTATGGTTTTCCCAGTAGTGATGTATGGAAGTGAGAGCTGGACCATAAAGAAGGCTGATTGCCGAAGAATTGATGCTTATGGTGCTGGAGGAGACTCTTGAGAGTCCCATGGACTGCAAGAAGATCAAACCTCTCCATTCTTAAGGAAATCAGCCCTGAGTGCTCACTGGGAAGACAGATTCTGAAGCTGAGGCTCCAATACTTTGGCCACCTCATGAGAAGAGAAGACTCCCTGGAAAAGACCCTGATGTTGGGAAAGATTGAGGGCACAAGGAGAAGGGGACGACAGAGGACGAGATGGTTGGAAAGTGTTCTCGAAGCTACCAGCATGAGTTTGACCAAACTGCGGGAGGCAGTGGAAGACAGGAGGGCCTGGCATGCTCTGGTCCATGGGGTCATGAAAGTCGGACACGACTAAACGACTAAACAACAAAATTTCAAACCAAAATCTGAAAAACATTCGATTTGATTTGTGCTATTAAATTATTGTGTTCCATCTTTTAAAAATGTTGCTGAATTAGAATATGTTGCAGCAAGTGAATACTGAAATTGGTGCTATGTTGTAGCTAGTGATAGATATTTGCAGCTTTGGAATTCAGTGTATCCAAATAAACACGACCTCATTCAATGTATTTATCTGTAACAGGAGTCACTTGTTCACTCAATTAGCACAGGCTTGGTATTAACTCTTGGACAGCGCAGGAGGCAAAGGGAACAATTTGTAAGCCAGCTCATATTTTGCTTTTGAAGCCAGTTAACTAATCAGCCTAACAGAAAGTGAACTAAGATAAATGGAAGCCATTTTATTATGTAGAAAACCGAACATGAAGATAAATTCTGCACATTTTGCTTCATTTCATCCAAAGTTATCATTGCCATAATTGCTTCTGAACAGTCAAGGTGCTCTTCATAAGAGCCGATATGTTAGGGGCACTTTAAACTGTCCTACTGGGCCAGTTTCTGGGTGTATTTGTTCGTTCTTCCATTTCTATCCATATATTATATTGTAATGTGCTTATTTATTCAAAAGGAAAATGAATAAATAAATCTCTGCCATATATAAACACTAATTTGGCTGATACCATATGTGTATTTCCTTACAGGGAGTGTGACCAAACTAGAACACAGCTAATTGCTTCTTCCATTGTCCTTTCCATCAACTTGAATTAGAGACATTGGTCCATCTAGCTTTGTATTGTTTACACTGCCTGGCAGTGACTTTCCAGGATGTCAGACAAGGAACATTTTTAGATCTATCTGGGGATTGAACCTGGGACCTTCTGCATGCAATGCAAATGTTATGCCATTGAGATACAGCCCTCCTTTTAATTGTTAATGGAAATGGAAATGGTGCAACATTACAGACTGGGAGGCCTAAACTTGACTACTGTCAAGGTAATCCAGAATCCCTGGCCTGGTCCAGCGGAGGTTGATCCATTGGCACTAGTGGGTTGCTTCCCCATCAACTTCAGTCTGCCCTCAACTAGCCCCCACTGGTCTGCCTTTTTACTTAAAATGATCTCAGGGGTGTCCCTGGCTGCCAGCTTCCTGCTCCTTACTCTTAGTTTTGTCCTTGTAGAACTCAGCAGGGAGAATGGGTACATAATTACCTGGCTCCACCTACCATTGGCCTCCACTCTACCAGTACCAATGATAAATTGAGATGACTCAGAAACATCAGTTGGTCCAAAATGCAGCAGCCAGATTTCTGGCTGAGGTTGTGTTTAGATCTCACAGAGGAGGCAAGGGGAGGGTGAAGGATCAAGACTTTTTCTTGGCCTGATAATTGCTACTGGTAATTGATAATGCCAATAAATGATAATTGGACAGTTACATCTAAACTGGGGCTCTTACAGTCTTTGACATTGTGTTGGCTCAGTATGCATTGCCATAAGCATTTATATGCTATTTCAGGAGCTCTTAGAAGCACAACATCAAGAGTCTTAAAGAGAAAATACATGCTCCATCCATCAGCCCTTTCTTTTTATTTTACATGGAGAAAGCCTGGTGAAGGGTTGTCTGCTTTGATTTTTGAATTCCCAGGCCTTTGTCTATTTCCCCCCCTAAAAAGGCTTACTTGAAATGTTACCTAAATGTAGCTTTTGATGCTTAATTTCCTTCAAAATATCTCCTACGAAAGAACATCAAAAGGCCTCCTTCCCTTTGTAACCTCAGTGACAAGTTTTCAGAGCTGAACGAAATGCTATTCTTTAAAAAAAGGTGTGCATTACTCATTAAAACCAAGTGAGCTCTAGCATACAAAATGGGTTACTGCAAGGATCATTTGCTGCCCAGACTTACAAATTACTCAATGGGAAAAGATGTTCATGGGATGCCATTGCTGGGTCCCAAGAGCCGTGCTGTATTTAGGGATGAGGGGGTGTTGGAAGCCATCTGTAATAGATCACCAGACTTAGTCAGCATGATATAGTGGTTGGATAAGGGACCTGCAGATTGAGTTGAACTACAAATGGGCTAAATGGAGCTAATGGGAATTGGAGTACAACAAGCACCTGGAGGCTCCCCATCTTGTGTTGATCTAAAATTGCAGAGACTGAAACCCACATTCACCCACTGAACTTGGTGACTTACTATCTCTTTGCCTAACCTACCTCACAGGGTTGTTGTGAGGACAAAGAGTTCCTGGTACATAGTGTGGAGTGCAACTATGGTTAGTAATGCTTATCAAAAACTTTTCAGTCCCTTGATTTCTCTTGAGTGACAATTTCAAACCTCACTATGAAATTTTACAAGATGAAATTACAAGGGGTAGTTGCAGCCTTATCAGCTTTACTGAGGGTTCATCCATACTTCCTCTTGCTTTCTAGGCACTGGTCCAACCAGTTTTCCATTTGCCCCGCCACTTTCCCCAGGAAAACCTGCTCTTTACTGCTGAATCTGTGCAAACGTTAACCTGTGGAAAACCTGATTGACATTTGCTCCAATTCAGCGCTCACCTGCACTTACCTTTTGCCCGGCACCTTTTTTTAAAAAAAAGATATTTATTAAAGTTTCGACATATTACAAAAATAAGAAAAAAAAGTTAAAAAAAAATGAAAATACAAAGTAAAAACAGTTAAAAACAAATCAGTCTTTCCATATCTTATCTTTCATTTGCTTGTTTCCCTGACCTCCTCACACCTCCCTTTTTTGTATTCCAGTTCAATTAGTTAATTCAGCAATTCCTTTCCCTCTTTGGTTTTATCTTAATCTTCCATCTTAATATATTATAACTTTAAATTATCACCTATTAACAATCCATTTTTACATATTCCTTTATAACATTGCTACTAAAAACCACTTAGCTTCAATCCAACATCATTCTAACATTCATTAATTTTGCAGTGTTTCTGTAAATAGTTTTTAAATTTCTTCCAATCTTCTTCCACCGACTCTTCTCCCTGGTCTCGGATTCTGCCAGTCATTTCCGCCAGTTCCATATAGTCCATCACCTTCATCTGCCATTCTTCCAGAGTGGGTAAATCTTGTGTCTTCCAATGTTTTGCTATAAGTATTCTTGCTGCTGTTGTGGCATACATAAAGAAAGTTCTATCCTTCTTTAACAGCAATTGGCCAACCATGCCCAGGAGAAAGGCCTCTGGTTTCTTCAGAAAGGTATATTTAAGTACCTTTTTCATTTCATTATAGATCATCTCCCAGAAAGCCTTAATCCTTGGGCACGTCCACCAAAGGTGAAAGAATGTACCTTCAGTTTCTTTACATTTCCAACATTTATTATCGGGCAAATGATAGATTTTTGCAAGCTTGACTGGTGTCATGTACCACCTGTATATCCTTTTCATAATATTATCTCTTAAGGCATTACATGCCGTAAACTTCATACCTGTGGTCCATAACTGTTCCCAGTCAGCCATCATTATGTTATGGCCAACATCTTGTGCCCATTTAATCATAGCAGATTTCACCGTTTCATCCTGAGTATTCCATTTCAACAGCAAGTTATACATCTTTGACAAAATCTTGGTTTTGGGTTCTAACAGTTCTGTTTCCAATTTTGATTTTTCCACCTGGAAGCCAATTTTCTTGTCCAAATTATATGCCTCCATTATCTGATAATAATGAAGCCAATCTCACACTTTATTTTTTAGTTTTTCAAAACTCTGCAATTTCAATCTGTCTCCCTCTTGTTCCATCCTTTTGCCCAGCACTTTCTAGGCACAGGTCTGTGCTTTCCTGATCCATGTCTGAGCCTCTTTCCTCAGGAAAAAACCACTCTTTAACACTGAATCGGAAGAAATGTCAAATTGGGTTTTCTGCATATTGTCGTTTGCTCCAGTTCAGTGGTAAAGAGTAAGTTTTTTGTGGGGAAAACACCAGGAGGGGGTAAAAACAATGGAACAGGGAGCTTTAAAGCATGTACCTGTGTCTACTAATGTGAGCAAAAGTCAGTGTGGATGAGCCCTCAGTGATAAAGATTGAGTTTACCTAGGAGGAAGCAGTGGGGCAAGTGGAAGTGTGGATGAGCTCTGAGTGAATGGAGTTTCTTCACTCCCCAAATTTCATAATACATATGTATGTATTTTGTATGTGTGTACGTATGTTAAGTTGCCCTTCATCCTTATGGCTCCCAGGGCAGTAAACAAAGGGTATGAGCAACGCTTCATACTAACAGTAAAATAAAGTGATACAAAACAAACGATCAAATAAAACAAATTTCAGATAGATAAATAAACCAGAGCAGCTGACAGATCAACAGATATAATGCTTAATGTTTTTTGGGGTGGGGGGGAGAGTTTTAACCTGATGCCAGAAAGATTTTAGAAGAGGTACCAGTCATACCTCTTTTGCACAGGTAGCCAAATTGGTGTCCTGAGTTACAACTCCCATCATGTTGTGCTTCGAATCCAGAATTGGCCATGATGGCTGGGGCTGATGGGAGTTGAAGTTCAACAGCCAGGGCACCATCACAGAAAAGGTATCAAGCTTTAATAAGAAGCACCTCTCAGTCACTATGCTTCTTCACTATTAAACTGCATCAATGTATTCTTTGGGTTCGAGGTAGTGATGTGTGGCAGTTGTCCTGATCAATAATTGTGGCTGGATCTACACTGATTTGAAAAAAAAAATGCTAAAAAAGTAATATAGTTCTCAATGCAATTTCCCATTGATGATGGATTGCTGCTCTACAGTCACATACTCTGGTGTCACATTTTTATAATGTATTTTTAACCTTTTAACTGACCAGTGTGGGTTAGTCCTGTTTCTTCCTTCGTAAGTTCTCAAGTTCAACGAGAACACTCAATATGAGTGTTCTGAAAATGAAAACATGTTAGGAAAATTCAGTGGCAAATCTAACATGGTGAAGACTGATGAGATGTTGTGGCCCAGAACACAGAGGGGGATTACTGGGTCATATGGGGAAATGGGACATTGCCCCACCAGCCTCAGTCTGTCCATAGTCAGTCCTTGCTTCCACCAATTGCTGACTTCTTACTTACAACCAGTCTGGAGAGGGTACCTGTTAGTTTTCTTGTCTTTGGTCTTAGTTTTGCCCTTGTAGAACTCAACAGGGAAGAGGATGAGCGCCAAAGTAGAATTAGTTGACTTTTCCTGACATTGACTTGGGTCCATTGACTTGGGTCCAAAATGGAGTTGACCTCCCTCCCTTCCACCTTGCCAGTGGCAATAAGAACTGGCCACCACTAACTGTGAACAGGCAAGGGATTGAAGGCAATGCATACAACAATTTTTTTTAAGGGAGTGTGTGGACACTTGCGTACCAGTCATGCACATAGAAAAATCTGTTCTGAGCAGCCTGTTTTTGAGTTAATGTCTTCATGTGGACACGGTCACAGTGTAAGCTGAACTCATGCTGAGTGCTTTTGCAATTATGCCCTAATTATAGTTCATCTTTCTAATTTTAAAAAAGTAGATTGCTGCTTCTATATCATTAAAGCCTTGTGGTGATATGCAGAAAATAAACTGCATTATTAGCTTGGAATGATTTGAGTGTGAAAACATTAAATTGTTGCTTGTGACTTGAACCTGAAGAGTGATTTTAATCAAATACCATCCTTTAAAGAGAGACAGACGCGGGGGGGGGGGTCTGTTTAGCATTTAAAGAAACATCCTAATTGGGTGACACCTTGTTCCTAAGACTAGGGGCAATTTATTATACTGACTCTGTAAGCAAAGATTGTATTACAGTTAATCTTATCAAATTCTAGTTGATCTTTAATGACAGGGCTGTTTATCATAATTATTATAAAGTGTCTTGGCTAATAAAACTTGAGGAAATGTATGGGAATTCTTGCTATATCCAATGGTAGACTTATTTATGGACAGCTTCCCTGGTAAAAGTCAGCGCCTGAATCTAATGCCACAGCTGTTAATGGTCTTTCAGTGTTTTCAAGTACAATAAAGCAACATTTTTCAAGAATTTACAATCCAACAATTGGGAATAAGCTGAAGGCTAAACAGATCTTAAATCATTCCAACTTGGAAGTAATTTTGAAGCCAAATTTGCATAAACCGTTCATTGCTCCCCCCCCCCCCCCCATCTCAGTTTCAGAGCTAGGATGCTGGATCAGTAATTGAAATGGCTTCATTCCCCCTGCCCCATCCCCAAATCAGCATTTGAAAGCAATTAGAATATGACACATAGCAATTGCCTTTACTGACTTGGGGCAATGTTGTCCATTATAATTTAAGAGAATTATTTGCTACTTTGGAAAATGTATTTCTATTTGGATTACAAGTTCCAAAGATGTGGGCAGATGCCAAATTAACTGTGAACTGTTATGGAAAGGGAAGTGTTTCTTTGAATTAACTTTTTGTGTCATTTTCATATTGCCCTCATTGATGACAAAATAGCCGACTCCTTTTCTCAATCAGTGTCATGCAATATCTCCATTTGTAAATTGAATAAATATTGGAGGGAGGGAGGCAGAGAGAATCTCCAAATTCTGAATTGGAATGCCTTTGAACTAAAATTGTGCAGCCGAAGAGGAGGGTGTCTCACCCATAGAAGTCCACTCTCATAAATAGGGAGGAACAGACTTTACCTGTCCATTCTTCTTGTGTTCTGTTGTTCTACCCTGCATTTCCAACATTCTTTTTGCAATCAGGGCATGCATATTTTGCCACCATGTTTATTTCTTCAGTTATGTTTTATGTTCCCCTCTCACCACCAATCTTCACATACTTAGTGATAAAACTAATATAGATTATCCAATTCACAGGATTATTTTATTTTATTTTAAAAAGTGAATTATATTTGAAAAGAGTTCCTATAATTTCTAGGTAAAATGAACATAAAATTCTCCCCCCCCCCATCAAATTTTGGATGATTTTTAATTTTATTCTGTTTTAATTTTAATTCATGTATTAATTCATAATTTTAATTGCACTTACCTTTGTGTTTGATTGTGGTTGCTGCATTTATTAATTTTACCTTTCTGAAAAGTGATGATATACTTAAGTTTAAATATCATAATTGTTTAGGAAAATGAGTGAAACAATGGTTTACATCACATGATTTGTGTGTTCTGATGGGTTTTTTATTTTTTATTTTATATTTTAGCAGAGAAGCTTATAAAATTCTTAAGAAATTCTGGGGGGGAAATCCCAAGGACCATTTGTGTGAACATACTGAACTTGAATGAATGACTAGAACAGCAATAGGATTCGTTATTTTCTAGAGGTAGCAAACATGGCTGGACTTAATTCCATTTTCAAGGGAGTGGACTGGAAAATGAACTAATTCCCTTGGAAAACAAACTTTCCAAACACTGGAGAAAGCATTGCAAAAAGCCATCCTGGTATGCCTCTGTGCTTCACTCAAAAAGGATCTTCATACAACCAAAAGATTATATACAACCAGAAAAGAATGCATTTGCGGCTGCCTCTGCTGCTGCTGCTGCTGCTGTGTTTTATCATTGCACATATGTGTGCATTGGAATGTATGGGGTGATGAAAATGAACTCAGTGAACTAAAAACTATAGCAAATGTTATAGGGGTGTGTGCAACAGCTCTGTGTACAGCACAGATAATGAGGTAAGGTATTCTAAAGTAAGACACAAACATCTGTTCCTCCTATTATAAGGGATTGTGAAGGAAAACAACCCCTTTTACTTCCCCCCCACCCCCCATATATATTTATTTGCAATTGGACAGGCTTAATCCACCATGGAGGGACTCATATGCCTGTAAATTTCATCCACTTTACAGATCCCTCATGATAGTGAAGAGGGGGACACAGAGCTTCCTTCATCTTATTCTGAAGGGCTCTGGAGCCAAATGATGGACAGCAGCAGGGAGAGTGCAGGGTGACTCAGAAAAAGACTGAACTTTACAAAAACAAAACAAAACAAAACAGATGCAGTACCTGTGCACAGCCAAAAATATACATGAAATAAATAATGGAGGATTCATAATGAACTGATAATTCAGAACACCACATAATTCCTAGCTCCAAAATCAAGGGAGAATAGATTTGTCAGATCAGGAGCACCTCAGACCCTGAGATTTCAAACCTGAGACCTAGGGGCGGCCCCTGGTGGTGTCATGGGATGGGGGCTGGTGATATTATGGAGGTGGGCCCTCAGGACAGGTTAATTGGGAGCAGAAGAGGGCAGACTCTCTCAGAATGTCTAGGACAGGGGTCAGCAACCTTTTTCAGCTGTGGGCTGGTCCACCGTCCCTCAGACCAAGTGGGCCGGACGATATTTTGGAGAAAAAAAATTGAACGAATTCCTATGCCCTACAAATAACCCAGAAATGCATTTTAAATAAAAGGACACATTCTACTCATGTATTCCCAGACTGCCCGTTGAGAAGGCGATTGGGCCGCATCCGGCCCACGGGCCTTAGGTTGCCTACCCCTGGTCTAGGATAAACTTTGCAGTATATATGGCACTCATATATATGGCACTTACTCTTGTCTGCCCAGAGATGGAAGCCCTCCACCTTCAGACAAACTTAGGGAGGTGATGTCAGACCTGGAGGTCTGGCAATCCTAGGGAGAAAAGGCAAGTCTGGCCTGTGCATTCCTTTCCACATTAATGAAAGATTTTCTGCAGCACACAGCCGTTCTGGCCTGTTTCACACTGCAACTTTAGGATGCAGCCATTTCATTCTCATCTCAACACTCCCTGAATCTCATATTCCTCATTTTTGCATCCACCAGAGGAGAAAATATGGTTTAACTTTCTCTGTATCAAAGCAAAATGCACTCGCTTAACTTGTTAAAGTAATTGTCTTGCAATGATTGATCAAGTCATGTCAAGATAATAAGGTTTTTATGGCCCCAAGCAGGCGTAAATCTAATTTGGGGAAGGATTTTGATCTCACTGTTGCTGCTTTATCACTTTTAATTTCAACATTTTGATTTGAATTTGCTCGGCAAAATCCAATACACCTTCAATTGGCAGTTCAAGACGCTGCTGAATGCTCTTTTCTTTTCTTTTTTACACTACATTTTCTTGTGTCAACATCATGTTTTAAATCATGTTATCACTACTGTGAACAAATCCAATTAAGGAGCTATTCTGCCAGTCTATTACAGGATGGAATTGCTCAGTATAATTCCCTCAACATGGTAAAACCTATCCCTTTAAAAAATATAAGCAGTAAACCGAACATGACCTGGATCAAAGCTAGTTGGAATTTTAATCATTTAGAAACAGGTCATTCCCTAGAATTTACCTGTGAGCGCTAGGGAGGCTGATCCATTAGCACAATGCACCAACAATCTCGGTCTGCCCAATCTTCCTCCCTTCGCCATTACAATCAGTCCATGAGGTGAAACTGGCTGTAAGCTTCTTCCTCCTTAGTCTCAATATTGTAGAACTGAGACAGGATGCAGGTTGATACACAAACCTATTTAGCTGGCTATGCTTGTCATTGGCTCCAATTACATCTACTGTTGCCTTTTCTTTCTTCTGCCTACTGGTCTCAATAGGCACCAGCCACCACTCTGTGAAGAAATATCCTGTAGCGCTATATATTGCCTTTAGAGATACTAAGACTTTGCTGATGTTGATCTGCTCCAGAGCCACCCGCTAACCCACATCCATAGAAACACCATCGTACCTTCATAATCAAGGACGTGGGTGGCGCTGTGGTCTAAACCACTGAGCCTCTTGGGCTTGCCAATCAGAAGGTCAGCGGTCAAATCCCCATGATGGGGTGAGCTCCCATTGCTCTGTCCCAGCTCCTGCCAACCTAGCAGTTTGAACACACGCCAAAAAGTAGATAAGTAGGTAACACTCCGGCGGGAAGGTAAGCAGCATTCCTGTGCGCTCTAGTTTCCATCGTGGTGTTCCATAGCACCAGAAGTGGTTTAGTCATGCTGGCCACATGACCAGGAAAGCTGTCTGTGGACAAACACCAGCTCCCTCAGCCTGAAAGCGAGATGAGCACTGCAACCCCATAGTTGCCTTTGACTGGACTTAACCGTTCAGGGGTCCTTTACCTTTACCTTTTTTTTAATCTTCATAATCCTTACAAAGGTTATAACCACTGATTAATATAAAGCTTAGAGGCTGATCTAAAGAGCAATGGGTCTAAGGTCCTTCACCCTTGATTTATTGCATTCTGATAGATAGATCTCTAGAAGGCCAGGTGACTTTTTTAAGATCAATCGAAGTACTCCTTCTAAGTAGGGCAAAAGGAGTCTTCTAAAATCTTCTAGAAACCTTGACTTTTCCTTTCTCCCTACCTTTTCATACTATATTACTGATAAATGATATTGTGGGTTCAGGTGCTGATGGGTTATATGATAATACCATATCATTCCAATTCTGTGCAGCTGCCTTGTCTGTATGCTTCTGGGATAGTGCTGGACATGCTGTTTACATTAAAATCAAACTTGTGGGTGGACATATATCAGAGAAAGATGATGCACTGGAGAGAGCCAAGCTTTTGAGCCTTCACTCTCCTACACTATTTTAATTTTGTGTAAAATCTGAATCCCCAAACAGGGCTTAATACTCTCTTGAAACTATGATTCTATGCAAACCTGGAGAAAAAATTGTTACATTCATGTATTTTTCCTTGTCTTTGCACAGTGTGCTGAACAGAATTGGAGCACTGGATTTGTGGTGGCAGTATTTTATTGCTATATTGTTCCATCAATCTATTTATAGAGCATCCCCATAATACTGCACAGTGACCTTTAACGTTGCACTATTTTTGTTTGTTTCTTCTTCATTCTTGTAGAACATGCCTATTATCAAATTGCTTCCAGACAGCTTCTGTCCAGGCCTGTGTGGCTTTGTGTATGTGTGTGTACATGCACGGCCTATATTCTTGCTGATTATTTTTGTTCCTTAATCTTATTACTTTAGACTTCTGTATGGCTGAACTGAATAAGCTACTTACCAGCCTCTAAGCTGAATGTATCCAGATCATTTTGAACGTATTTGCTCAACTCCTTTGTATTTGCTTTATCCCCTTTCCTTAATTTTGTGTCACAGGCAAATTTAGGTCAGGAAATTACAAAGTAAAGATAGATGGTTCTAATTCTGCCCTCTGCTTAACACTCTCCTGAAATGATATTTGCTCACAAAGGTGGCTCCCTGTTCTTCAAACTACCATGCATCTCCCCCATCAAAACACACTCACTCACAAATCACTTCCTCCTCAATACAGCATAGCTAAATCGATCTTTAGAGATCTGTGGCTCTGACTGACTGAATAGTCATTACTGGCATACAGCAAAGAAAATCCTGATAGAGGATTATAAACAAAAATGATTGTAGAGACAATAGCTCTAGTCACATGACTCTCATCACATGATTCTAATCAGGCATGCGGCATGGAGAGCAGAGGCAGAGGTGGCAGGGAATGAAATCAGGATTCCCCTCTGATATTTATACAATTATATCACACATTTCCCCCTAAAATAATCTCCAGGCAGGTCACAACATATCTCAGCATATGAAATTGCATGCACCCATCAAAAATTATTTACAATATCTACAATTCACAGTCTAAAATTCCATATATACAGCCCCACATCTGTCATGCTCCAAAGCATAGGCCAATACAGTTTGTGCAAAAGGAAAATAAATTATTTCTCCTCCCCCCATTGTTAAAAGCTAAGCCAATGCCACTTCTAGTCTAATACTGGGGCAGGAGAGCATATCTCAGAAATGGAGTGCTGCTATCAAGAAGGCTCAATCATCTTCTGGTGACGCTCCCCCCCCCCCCCCCGTTTTGTATGGGACGGAATAATTAAAAGGGCCTCCCCGGCAGATCTCATATATTACTCTGACTGAAAGTACAGCAATAGTGTTTTTCTGTATCTTGACAAGAAATTTGATTCAGTTCATATTTAAAGGCGAACTTGCCTAATTTGCGCTGGTCCAAAACAATACACAAACAAGCAGATCTCTCTTTCAAATTTCTCTGAATTTTTCAATGCAGCTCTGCAATACAGTTCTCTGAATTTTGCAATGCAGTCCAGTGATGCACACAATTCTCCCCCCCCCTTTTTTTTTAAACTGGTGGCATGCAGAAATGTGACAGTTCTTCCTCTCTACAACCTGCCTCCAAATTAGATGATGTGTGGTGGTTGAGAGAGCACCTCAAATATATTTTCCCTATCAGTTCTCCTCTCTTTGTTCACATTCCCTTGGTTCAATTGCCAGGCAAGCCCATGCAATTGGGAAAGGGCCACATCTCAGTGGCCGGTCCAGAGCTTTGCACACAGAAAGTTCCAAGTACAATTCCTGGCATCTCAGCGAAACATTGGTTCTGGAGAGCCGCTGCCAATCTGTGTGGATGTTACTAAGCCAGATGGAACAAGGTTATAAGAAAACTTTATATATTCCTATGCCATTCTCCCTCTTCTTTTAACCTCCCTTTACTGAAGCACAGGTGCTTGGGAAGGCTGCAGAGTTCAGATCACTGAGGAGATGATTTGTGGAATGAAAGAAAGGACACTAACAAAAACTTCTCCCAGCCACCTCACAAGTAACATAATCATATTGCAAGCATTCCACTCATGAGAATCCCTTTTATGTTTTCTTTACTCGTTTTAATCCTATTTCTTTTACTATTAACTGATAAATGGCAAAAGAAGAAGAAATGCAGGGTTTTCTTTTACTTTGGGCACAGCGCTCAACCTAACCACTACACGACAGTGGCACTCAGATTGGTCCATCATTTGGGCCCTGAAGCTTATAAATGTCCAGTGATAAGCAGGTGTCTTTTATTTCCTCCACTGGAGTCTGCTGGCAAACAAAATATAACTCAGGCATGAGAAGACCAAACTTGGTTTCCAAAGGAGTGTTTTGGGGGAAAGGATGATGAAACGGGTTCCTCTATCAGAGGAGAAATGGTGTCTATATCTATAGCAAGGTGCAGGAGCACACAGACAGTGAGGGGCCATCATCTCCACACTACTGAAAGGCGAAATATCTTACCGTACAATACAATTTATGACAAGCTCTTAAATAACCTTTACTTGTATATCTCTCTAGTGTGTGTGGTTTTTTCCTAAAGATGAAAATCTGTTAAGAGCTCCAGTCCCAAAGAAATGTAAATACAGCACATTCACTCCTGACATTTCAAAGAACTTCTGCCCCACAAGCAGCGACAGCTATCCTCTATCAGGCTCCCTGTCAGCCATGTTGATTAAAGTTGATAAACACTGTAAGCCACTTGGGGAGTGGGGAAGCTGAAAGGATACCAAAAAAAGGTAACTTGCTTGAAAGAGACCATATTTCTGGAGAAAGACAGGGCTAAAGGACGGGGGAAGGGAAATAACCACACGGCCAGGATGCTTGTTCCTTCTACATCAATGCAGCAAATTCCCTGCTTTCATAAATGTTCTTTGTGAGCTTTTTCTTTTTCTTTTTTGTACAAACCTTAGTTGAATAGCTTTGTCAAGTGCACTTAACTGCAATGGTAGCATGATTGCATCAAACAGTGCAGTTCAACAAAACTAGCTCCATTTCAGTATGTTCATAAGCAGTTACAGTATCTCAGGAAGATAGCAGTCCAATACGAATGCCGATACATAGAGATAAAGCACCAGGGATATGGAGGGAAACAAAGGGCACTTCCAGATGGTTTCTGATTTGCAGGCAAGATTCAATTGCATACCAGTAAATTCAGGTTGCACCATTGGCAGCTGGTAGCCCCTGGACCTACCGGGGCAGATTATATCCAAGGAGGCCATGTCTGTTGGGGAGGAATAAGGTCACACAGATGTAACAAAGGGTGGACCCCAGAGTACTGCAGTTGTTTACATACTTATGTCGCTAACTAAACTGAAATGTGTCCAACCTTGTTTTAGAAGCGGTCCCTGCTATGACAGTTTTTAGCGTGGATTAGTGTCACAATAACCACACATTACTCAGAAGTAAGCCCCCACTAAATTCCATGGGGAAGGCTCACAGACAGGACTGGAGCCTGGATTGGTTAGTCTTAAGGGGCCACACAGAACTGTTAGCAAAATCCACCCAACTGTAAACTTTCATCCCTACGAACAATGATTATTCCACCCCACAACTGTGAAGATGCTGTGGGGAGGAAAGATTTACAAAGTTGGGGGGAGTTGGGGAGACAGAGCCTGAGGATGCTTAGGGGGAACAGGCAGGAAGAGAGAGATTAAGGATTATATCAAACAAGCAAAGTGCTTGCCACCCCCCACAATACACACACTTCTAGCCTCTTTAAGAGGGAACAAAATCATTTAAAAACTAAATTCCTTCTACTACAAGGGTGAGTCGTTTTCTCCTTCTACAAAGTGTTCTGTAAGAGAAGTTCTCTGCAGACTCAAAAGACTTACAACCACAGGAAGACTGCATGGTTCTGATTGTCTTAGCATGGGCTGATTGACCTAGGGGGGGGCAGCGAGAACTGATGGGATCTCACTGATCACTGCAGGCAACTATGTATGAAAAATCTCCAACATGCTTTTTCTTCCTGCTTGCATGCCTCCCAAACCCACTAATCTGCTGCTCCTTCCTTCCCCATATGAGCCTGCCAATTCATTAGATGTGTCTCACCAATGTCTGGTATGTAGCTGTTTGGGCAGAGGTTTTTTTTCCAGCCAGAACTCACCAGAACTCAATTCCAGCACCTCCCAGGTGAGTCCCATTGCCGTTTTAAGAGGTGTTCATGGTGAGTCCCAGCACCTCTTTTTCCAGAAAAATAGCACTGTGTTTGGGGCCAGGGAAAGAACCTTCTAAATCTCCTGACACACAGGCTCCACACTGTGGAAGTTCACCGTGAACACCTGAGAAGTCAGAAGATGCCATGTGATGGTGGAGGAGTGTTCTTGAGTTGCTTTTCCAGACCCAAGTACAGTGGTACCTCGGGTTACATACGCTTCAGGTTACAGACTCCGCTAACCCAGAAATAGTACCTCGGGTTAAGAACTTTGCTTCAGGATGAGAACAGAAATCGTGCGCCAGCGGCACGGCAGCAGCAGGAGGCCCCATTAGCTAAAGTGGTGCTTCAGGTTAAGAACAGTTTCAGGTTAAGAACGGACCTCTGGAACGAATTAAGTACTTAACCCAAGGTACCACTGTAAAGGACTGAAGAAGGCCAGACTGATGGGCATATTAGCACATCAATAAAAGTCTTCACTGTCATGAACACTTGACAGAATGGCAGGTTAGGGATGGTTTTAAATAAATAAAATAAAATGCTTCAGTGCCCTTTCAGGTACCATTACATTCCCAAATATGGTAATTTCTTTCTCATGAAACCTCCATTAAGCAGCTTAATGCTTATGTTGCCTTTGCTGGCCTAGGAGGCAAAAATATGAGTGTCAGCTCTATACAGAAATAAATGTGTCTGGTTGTCATTGATTCTGCATGGTGCATGTGGAGGAGAAAGGAAATGATTTACTCTCAAACCTTCCCATGATTTCATAATGAAGATGAATGAGTCCCTAGTTTTCTCTTGCCTATTGATTCTTTCTTCTTCCATTGGCTTTTAAAACTGTTGTTTCATTTTAAAATACTGTTTTAAAACAGGTGCATATTAATATTCAGGCATATGTAACATCCTTTCTAGCTATTTCCAATCATTCTTAATTTATACCTGCTGTTTTGTTCCAAAGTCATTGACATGGAAAACCCTTCATGTCCCATGTAGGAACTGGTTGGCTATATTTTCCTGAAACTCACAAGAGGTCCAAGTAGCCAGAGCTGGATACCAATAGGAGAACACAAAATAAAAGCAGAACAATCAATTTGTAGACTCATTTAGAACTGGAGGTTATAAGGAAAATGATCAGAGCTCATAGGCACTTACCATACCTGTTGATGGACAAGAATCATGTATCATTCTACTGTTTCACACCCTGGAGTTTGCTAGCATTATCCCCAGACCTGAGGCTTTTATTGATCCTGCAAATGCATGCCTCTTAAAATGATTCTTTTCCATTCCATTTTTTGAAAGTACAAGAAATTAGCAACCCATTGGCTGAATGCTGTCCTCCATACCTCACCCATTAGATCTTGGAACTATCCCCTGGCCAAATCCGCATTCTCCTGGTCATCCCCCCTGCTTTTCCCAGACTCTGTCCCTCACTGCTCCTGCTTTGTGACTTCCTTAGATGGTTTTGCTAGACTGGATTATGCCCCTGAACTGTGATAATGGCTCTTGCTTGGAAGACGGACAGTTGTGTCTATGTGGGACAGAAATATTTGGCTTCCATGTGGCTGGAATACTGCCTACTGTCCAATGGTAAAACATAAGAAGAGTCTGCTGGATTGAGCCTATGGCCCAGAGACCAGCTCCCTATTCTCACAGTGGCCAAAAGAAACCCACAAGCAGAATCCAAGTACCTAAGCAACTGGTATCCAGGGACATATTCTCCAACAGAAGAGGTAGAACATAGCAATCATGACTAATAGCCTCCGATAGCCTTATCCTCATGAATTTGTCTAATCTTCTTTTAAAGTCATTCAAGTTGGTTAATTTAACTACATGTTGGGGCAGAAGGTAAGGTTACATATGCTGTTCTGCTCACCTTTGCTTATGACCCAACCCACATTTGCCTCAGACCATGTCTGCCATTGGCATGCGGCCCCCAAAATGTCACCCACAAAATGTGGCCTTCAGTCTGAAAAAAAAAACACGCCCCATGCCATACTTAATGAAATGAGGACTTACCTTATTCAATATTGACTCAATTGACAAGCAAAATGACCGTGAAATGTTTGGGATGTCTGTGGAATATTTGTGCAGGGTTTGTTTGGTTGGTTTTTGTTTGTTTGTTGTCCTCTTTATAGAAGCTTAGATTTCATCCATAGGTCACAAACCAGTGAATGCAATCTGTATGCTGGAATTGATTTCTGCTAGTGGACCTGCTGTGCTGAGCATGCCATGGTCTGCTGCTGTGCTGGGAACAGTATGCCACATTCAGCAATATGAAAATGAATCTGTCATCATTACCTGCCTTATCAAGTGGGAATTCTTGTGTGCTTTCTGTTTCTGTGTTGCTTCAGTAGCACATACGCAAACAAGGGCACTGACCTGCCCCCCACCATTGCAGGAGTGCATCACGTGACATGTCACATGACATGTCACATGACATGTCCTGCCCCATCTAGTGTGAGAGCTCTCATGCCCCAGACTGGGATGTATGGGTGTGCCCCCGCCATGATGCTGCCGTTCACATGGTGGGTGGAGAATGGAGTGCAGGGCTCCATGCTCGGCATCCTCTTCCCCACATGGTATTGGCAGTGAGGAAGCAGAACGGCATCACAGGATTTTACATTAGCCCTGCCCCTTCCTTGAAAAGGGGGGGGGGTGAAGACCCCTCAGCCCCCACCATCTGGTGCAGCGGTATGCTGATGTCTGCTCCTTCTGCTGATCTTAGGGCTTGGGTCAGAGTTCCTTCAGCCGCTTTTATCCTCATTTCATACGAATATGAAACCTAACTCTCACACACATGCAAGCACACAAAATCAGCCCTCTTTTCAAACAACCCCTATTCATTTTCATCATATCATCATGTGACGATAGGACTAAGGCTCCCCTCATTTGCCAAGTAACTGAAACCTCCTTTAATGTACCATCATACATTTTATTTTCTTTCTGCTTATCTCTTCAAGCGGACTTTCTCTCTCCCTCCCCCCCCTCTGTGTGTTATAGTGTTTTTTCCCCAATTTATTTTGATAGAAGCGGTGAATCATCATGTGCTGTCACCCTGTTTACTCCTCACTGTTAAGGTCAGCAATCAAGATTTCATGTCATTGGTAGCTGGATAGTATTGATACTTCCAGCATCTCATGCAGATCCTGCACACTGACTGATAATATTTCTTCCTTCTGCTTGCACAGATATGCCAATTGAAAGGAAAGGACAAACAAGCTAGCAGTCTTGACATCGGTCTATGATTTAACTTGCAGTTATATTTCCATCCTAAATTCATTTTACAAGACACACACGTGTGTCTGTGACACACACACACACAGCATGATTCTAAGCATTTTTCCTGGGGGGAAAGTTCAATTATCTCAGTGTAATTTAAGCATGTCGACTCAGAAGTTGTTGGCATCCAACAATGAGGTGTGCCTTTAGGGGTGAAGTCAAACCATTGTATTAGTAGCAACAAAATGACCTCCCCAGAGGGTAAGCCTGGGTAGTGTAGGAAGGTCCTGGGCTGTCCAGTCAACAAGACCACCACCCCCTCTCAAAGGTTAAAGCATGTTAAATGTCTGTGGTATTAACTCTTATCTGTTTTAGAATGATAATGCTAAAGCTGAAAGTAATTAAGGTAGACTAAGTAGGGATGGCGGGGAAATTTGACTCAGTCTACCTTTAATGCTGAATCTATCAAATTTTCACATTATGAAACAATCTGAGAAACACAGCCATTCAAATTTGTACTTATCTGAATTTTGTGATGCAGTTCTCCAGCCACACAATTGCTACAAAAACACACTTTATTTGGTAAAAGTGTGGATTAATTTGAATATATTAGTGAAAATAACACACAAATGCATTTTATTAAATTGCTTGTACAAATGTCAGAATTCATACCCCCAAAATGTGTTTATTTGGAAAAATTTGCACTAAAATGCTGGTGAATTATCATGAAGATTGTTTTAAACAACAGCAGCACAAAATGCTGCAGAAACGTGGGAAACTGAATTTAGGATTGGAGAAATGAGAAACTGAGAGAACAAATCACTGACAAATCATTCCATCCTTAGGTCTCCCCTTGTCCCATGGTTATCATGCCCTGAAATATTGATGGGCACATCCATAAGTTTGCCTAGAAATGCAGAGTTTGGCTAAACTTAATATTTTCACATATAGTTTATTGAACTTAACAACTGGAATGGTTTGAATGCAGAAGGTCCCAGTGTCAACCCAGGTATTTACCTGTTTTGTGTTTTGTTTTTAAGGAAGAAGTTCAGGTGCAGGTAATAGGAAATAAGTCTGTCGGAGACTAAGGAGAGCATTTGCCAGACAGCGCACAAGGAGCTGTTGGCTAGAATGATGTGACCTATTTTAAAACACTTCCCCGTGTTTCTTACCTCACTTTGTTTCCTGTTTTAAAGCTGATTAAAATATGCCGGGCAGGGATGGCTGAATCTGTCAATTTTGCTCATCAGCTGGGCCCCCTGATTAACCCATTTGAAACTGGCATTCAGGCAGGAAATCCTTTCCTGAGATTGTGCTGGCCAGGGGAATTTCTAAGCAGCTAGCAAGCATGTGCAAGCTGATTGCCAGGATGGCGGCAGAGAGTGAGGTACTGCAACTGCCACCCACTTGGGAAGGATGAGTGTCCAATTTTCCCCTACATTTTCATGAACGTTCATTAGCCTTTCAGTGCAAAAATTGATCTTAACATACACATTTTAGTATGCCATATTCTCTATTGAACACAGTTTTGCAAACCAGCTTCCCCTAACAGAAAGCATTTTTGAATGTCATCTTCACTAATATTTGCATTTTTACATACACTTTAGCTAGTAGATTAAAAACCAGAAGAGTACAAACTTCAAAGGATGGCTGCATTTTGGTGTGCATAGTGTATTGGAAATTGCTAATGAGGAAGGCTTGCCTTTAAGTGCATCCTTATGCCTCATCCTTATGCCAGATGCGGATACACATGTATCAAATAACTGTACCACCTCAGAATTTCAGTCATGCTCACCTGAAATGTGCACGTTACACTTCCCTTTGCAGCTCTGGGCAGATGTCCACTTTATGCAGAAGGGAGGGATTGGGATTGCTCGCGCAGGCTCTGCCCTTGGAATGTTTACACATTCAGTGTCCGTGCATTCAAATTCTCATTTCTACTAGTGGAGGAAAGGTTAGAACACAGCACTATTTTGTAAAATGGTTTATACATCTAGGGACCCAATATGTTCCATAGCCCTATTCAGGTATTTTACTTCTGCGTTTAAGAAGAGAGAATGAGAATGAATGAATTTGCTTCCCTCCCCTTTGGTGCCATTCTTGTCATTTGCCATGAGTTGGAGGGATAGTTTTTTTTCTAAGTGTGAAGGCTCCCCACTCAATGTAGACCTCTGGACAACCGGGGAAAGTTATGGTGGGAAGACCTTTTCAGCTCAAGGGCCATATTCCCTTCTGGAAAACTTTTCAGAGACCATAAATCAGTGTGTGGAGTCAGAAGCAAAAGCAAGCAGAGCACTAAATGTGGTTCCCCACTCGTGCTCTATAGCAGAGATGTGTAGAGAGGCTCTATGCTGTGAAAATTATCCCTTGAATTTGTGAGGGGTTGTGCTGGTGAGGAGATGAAGGACAATTATCCTTGCTCTCTTCCCTCCTTCCCATGTTGATTATTCACAGAACCAAGAAACCTGCATAGAGCTAGTAACTTCCACCTTTGAAGTAAATGATTCTGTATACAGATCCTCTGTGCAAATGGGATCTCAGATGCATGGACATTCCTGCACTTCCAAGTTTCTAGTGTTCATTTCTATATTTCTGTGCAGAGTTTTTGTGGTAACTTAATATGTTTGACAGGCAGTGATTCTGAGATGGGGAAACCTAAAAAGTAATTAGTAAACAATCCCAAGATTCTTTTAATATGTATATTTTGCCACTTCATAGACACAAAAAATCCCCAATAATTCCCCCCCCCCAATATATATGGATCTCAATAAAGTTTCAGATACATAGATAAAAGCTGCCAATTTAATCATTCCTAAGATGAGATGCATAAAGGACAAAGGATCCATCATATGAACACTGATGAGTAAAGCAGATCAGATTAAAGAATAAATGTTTGGTTCTTATCTCTTAGACTTGCTGAAATCTGGGCTTATCTGCCAAGAGACAGCTATATTTGTTCTTCAAAATCCAAACATCTGTTTTCAGGCAATGTTTTCTTTTTTTTTATTAACCTTCCTCACAACCCAGCGTCTGTGCAGCAATTCTGTTCAGAGCGCCAAAGATTTTTATACATATAACTTTGCAAGAGAAATTGCCTTGATAGCAACTTGGCATGGATGAATGAGAACATGAAAGCAGAGAATAGATGAAGCAAGCTTTGGGTGTAAAATGACATTCCACATCATCTAGTCCTTCCTTATTTACAGAAGAGATGTCCATCCATCACCTTCCTCCCATTATCAGACGTGTCCTTCAAAATAAAACTTTTGAATTGAAGTTCACATTGCTTCTAGTGGAAGCACAGGAAGCTACTTTGTCAGAGAGATGGGATCTAAATAAGCCTGGAAGGATGAGTCTACTTCTGTTCTGTGTCAATTTATCATGTGTTCATTCATAAATCCAATGCATTCACCCAATTATACAGGTATTCTTGTTGACCACATGCTAGGTGTAGGCAGGCCCGGAGGCAAAAGTGGCCTGAGTAACAGAAGTCACTTGTACAATAGGCTACATTCCAGTCATAAATGTGTCAGAGATTATATGCACCATCCTCCATCCAGGCCAACAAGAGGCATTTGCAGTTCCCACCCATCTGGCTGGGCCTCCCCAGCTTCCAAAAGGATATTAAAAATATGATAAAACATCAAATATTAAAAACTTCCCTAAACAGGGCTGCCTTCAGATGTCTTCTACAAGTCAGATACTTGTCTATTTCCTTGACATCTGGTGGGAGGGCTTTCCACAGGGCAGGCACCACTACCGAGAAGGCCCTCTACCCACTACCAGCAAGGAGGGCTAGTGAAGAAATGGCCTGGGAAGGGCACACAGATAGGCCTGAGTTTGGACCCCAGGCCTGGGTTTCCCCACTTGCTATATATACCAATGGCCCCTCATGATCCACATGCCCGTATGAAGACAAACAAGTTTTATTTTATTTTTTTAAACAATATTGCTGGAAGGAAAACCATTTCCCCCTCCCCTCAGATGGAGGGCATCATTTCTAGTGCTGCAAGTGAATGTCAGGAATAATGAAATGCTGCCAAGGGAGAGTAAGTTATAGCAGGTTGTCTCCAATTAACTGATAAAGAGCAAGGTCACAATATCGAAAAGCTAGTTCCAGGAAATTCCTACTTACAGACCTATCCCTAAAGTGGATTAACCTTTTCTCTGTAATTTGATAGGTTAGCTGCTGTTGCTCAGAAAGAAGAAATGGCTTGAGGAATACACCTCTTCAGTACAGGGTCTCTTTCAGCTTAGGAACCTTAATGATTTGTTGGTTTAACCCATATATCACTTGGTGCTATCAGATAAATCCACCAATGTTTACCCACATAGAAGTGGGATCCCCTGATATAGGTGCAGGGCAATCTCAACGCACTTTACTGAAGGGGGATCAAATCTGGGGTGAACCCTGCTCTAGAAGGTGTCTTTACTTTTGATGAAGAAAATCAACCATAACTTACCAACTGCATTGGACATGGAATCATTAAAACATATAACACTATCAGTTCACTGAATTTTCTAGCAGCTGAAAGTATATTCATAGAGGTTAATTAGTATTTTCTTTTGACCCTCTAATTTAACTGCATTCCCTCCTGGGCAAGATTTGGGAGGCCACAACCCAGTGATGGGCAGAGCCAGAAACAAAACTAAGTGAAGAAACTAAAGTAAATTTCAACTTGGTGTAGTAGGCTAGCTTCTGCACATAAAAAGGTCTTCATCCTTAATCTAGGCAAGTGAGAGGCAGAATCAGAGTTCAACACATTCTAGCCAGAGTCAGTGAGGTGTGGAACCTGGGCAGAGGAATGTGACTTGGGGAAAGTTAAGAGGACCAGACAGAGAATTCTGGAGGGTCACAGTTGGCCCCCAGCCTGAGGTTGCCTACATCTGTTCAAATCAATCTTACAAGCCTATCTTAATTCAAACCCAAACAATTTTGCATCTGCAAAAACTTCAGAGAGGGTTGAAATTGTCATGACTTTGGTGTAATGATTGTCCCTCATCTGGAAGTGGATTTATTGCAGTAGCCTATTTTAAAAAGAAAAGAAATTCTTTTTTTAAAAAAAGATATTTATTAAGATTTTCAAAATATTACAAAATGAAAAAAGAAAAAAGAAAAATACAAAATAAAAATAGTTAAAAACAATTCAATCTTTCCGTTACTTATCTTTCATTTGCTTGTTTCCCGGACCTCATCACGCCTCCCTTTTTTGTATTCCAATTCAGTTTGTTAGTTCAGCAAATCCTTCCCCTCTTGTTACCCTAGTCTTTAATCTTAAAATATTATAACATTAAATTTTTACCTATTAATAATCCATTTTTCATATTCCCTTATAATATTACAGCTAAAAACCACTTAATTTCTATCCAACATCATTCTAACATTCATTGATTTTGCAGTATTTCTGTAAATAGTCTTTTCCCATTCTTTCTTTCACCAATTAATCATCCACTTTTACTTTATTTAATCTTATTTCTCTTAAAACTTATATATCTAAGCTTATTCTTAAAACGTTTCCCCTAGGGTCAGAAAAAATTCCATTCCACGATTTTCCCATCTCTCATTAAAAAATAAAAGAAAAAAAAAAACAAATTATAATATATACATTTTAAATTCCCAATTTTCTTTCACCAACTCCCCTCCCCGGTTTCGGCCCCTAGCGATAGTTCCATCAATCTCGGAAAACCATCAACCCGGAGATCTTAAGTCCGAGGCTCTTAAATCTCTTTCATGTCCCCTCTGCCGGTCTTTTTGGTAGTCTTTGGTGTTAAAAAACAGATCTCGGTGAAGCTCCAACCCGTCGGTAGTCATATTCCTTCTTAGCAGGTATGCCAGACTTCCGTAGTTAGAAGTAGGGCCTATAGGATATTCCAAATCTTGTTTCACACTCCTTTCAAATCCAAAGGCCCTAAAAACTCCAGCCTCCGCCTGACTCAGATTTGTGTCCCAAAAGTCATTTAATCTCCACATAGGGTGATCTCTCCATCTTTCATTTTCCAAACCAAGCCGGGCTTCCATCTCCAGAAACTGGCTCCTCCTAGTTGCCATCATGTAAGGCCTCAAATTATAGTCCACCATTTGCCTCTGTAGGGTTACGGCTCCCCCTTGCATCACTTTAATCACAGCAGATTCCTCCTTCTCAGATTCTTCAATTTGTTCAGTTGGAAAAGATTCTTGTCAACTTCTTTACTAATGCCCACTTTTTTCCCAAGGTTACAACATTGGTAGCCATAACATTTATCTGGTCTTGCAGCTTTCCCAACAAATAAAATGTTCTATTCAATTGACACTCGACTTCCTTCCTGACCGCCATCCTTAAGAAGTCCAAGGTCAAAACTAATTTCTCAGAACTTTTATCTTAAACAATTTCCCAGCTGCATCCTTACGACAGTATCCCAGAGCTCCCTCTAGAGGGACACAAGTTCCTTTTATCATTCCTTCCAGCACAGTCCCAAAGGTCCCAAATGTAAGATTGTAACAATTCCTTCCTTCTTTTTAAATACTGAAACGGACAGTAGAAACAAAGTCTTTCTTTTATATCTTAATAGCTAGCTTGTATCTTGACAGCTAACTTGACAGCTGTCAGATTTATCCGTCAACGGGCTCTCACAGACCGCTCCCGGTTTTAGGGAAATGGCGCTGCAGTTCCCAAATTTTAACCCTCACCTGCAGGCTTCCCTGCTTCTAAGAAGATATTGATAGTAGTTTCAATCAGTGGAGTTTAGATCCTTTACATAAGACTTTCCACGACCCTGTTAACAAGTTCTTTGCTTCAGATTATTTACAGAAAGGGGAGGTGGACTTCCTGTTTAGACCTTCCCCGATCGGTGCCAATTTAAAAATACTTTGAAAGCCCAATTTCCATTCTACTCACAGGTTGTTGTTTAAAATCCAATTGTCCACAAGAAAAAGTCAGCACTCTCCAGCAACGGCTATGCGGCTTCGCTCCGCGAAAAAAGCAGTTGACTCACAGCACCGCGCCACTCACCCCGCTCCGCTCCGAAGCCCGTAAACGGGTCTCCTTGCAAGTTGGGGGGGCGCAAAAGGTGCCCACCGAGTCCCACGTTCATAGGCTTCACCCGCCTATGATTTCTGTAGGGTCCCCACTTCGCCGTAGCAGTATAGACCCAATTTCCGCGGAGCTAGTCCCTCCAGATCGGAGGGAATCCGCCATTAGCTGATGGCACTAACCCGGAAGTCTTAAAAAGAAAAGAAATTCAACTATGAAGGAGCTGAGGATAATCTCAGTGAAAAGGCATTTGGTTCCCTCTTCAACAGAAGAGTATACTCTTTGGTGCCAAGTGTACTCTGTGCACTTTGGGTGGACAGAAGCTTTCATTCTTGCACACAGCATCCTACTTGCCAAGATTAAGGACAGTTGGGAGGGTCAGGAAGAGAAGAAAGAAATATCACCAGTACTTCAGTTCTACTCGCTGCTCCTTCCCAGAGTAAGATCCATTTTCAATTATGGCAATTAGCAAAGAAGAAATTAAGGGAAATGGGAGGAGAATTCATCAGAATAATTTTTAAAAGAGCATAAAAGAGTGGTGCTGAATCAGGCCAAAGGTGCATAAACTTCAGAGTCCTGCCCTCCTAGATGCCATGAACAAGGTATGAGGGCAAAAATCACTAATTTCCATTGTTGTTCTCAGCAACTGGACAAGCGTGGACTATTGAAGGAGCTGCCCTTGAAGCTGCTCCAGAAATGCAGCTAGTTGAAAGGAAATTATCTCATCCTAAAAAAGAGCCATACTGGTTGTCAGTTTTTCCCCAGGCCCAATTTGAGGTGTTTTCTTTGACTTTTAAAGTCCTAAAAAGGCCTGGGACCCAAATATCTGCAAGAACACCTTTCATAACAACTTGTCTGTGCTTTGAAATAAGCAGATGAGGTCCTCTTGGCAGTCCCTATGCAGGGTGAAGTATGTGGTTTGGGAGGCTTGCGAAGGGACTAGTCAATGACTGCTCCTTGCATGTTGGACTCCCCGGTGCCCCTGGCTCTTTATCTTTATATCAGGAAAGGATAACCTTTCTGGAAGCACTCTTTTCCCCAGAGCAGATCCAACAGTGCCGGTGACCATGCCTAGGCCAGAAGAAGAGGGCAGTTCCTGCCACACAAGTGCTTCCATCAGGCAACTGACTTGATTAAATTTGCCACAACACATGAAGAGAGCTCTAGTTTAAGAAGGTTTCAGGGGATGCAGGGCAGAATGAACCCTTAGAACAATAAAATAATGTAACAAGGTAAATCTATTCATCCCTAATATAATCTGTACAATTTGCATAAACCAGAGATCTGACCTTCTATCATTTCTTCACATACAGGGATGGGTTACTGTGCTCTGAACAGGAGAATGTTAATGAAGCTCCCTTTGTTTCCACCTCTCTGCTTTGACTGCGCGATAATCGCTCATCAAGCATATTTTAGGCTTTATTGAGTTCAAGAACATTGCAAGTTTTATTTCTCTTGATGAAGAATTTGATGCCCTTTAAGACACCCACACTGCTAGTTTAGAGGGGAGGGGGGAGAGAGAGAGAGACAGGAAGTGACTCCAAAATTGTGAAAGCTTCTAAATAGATGTAAATCTAACAAGGGTGAGCAGATGGAGCACCTCTGCATTTTAACACCTCTTCCCCGGCATGTTATAGAATTATTCTTCCACTCTGTCTAAAGAGCCCTTAATATGCTTCCTCTGTTCATAAAAGAGGTTCACTGCCAAAAGAAGAGATCAGCTGGATCAGACCAGATGCCTATCTTGTGCAGAATCCTGTTTCCCACAGTGGGCAACCAGGTGTCTCTGGGAAGCCCATGAGCACGGCATGATAACTGTTGCTCCTTCTTGCAGTTGCTCCCCAACACCTTTCAGAGGTACCTCACTGAAACAGCAGAAGCACAGCACCACATACATATGTGCCATATACTCCATAGTCTGATAGGTGATTTTGTGCCACCCCTGGGCCTTCTCCCATGGTAGGGGCTAGTTTTGCCCACACCTAGGTATTTCTCTGTCTCCAGTCTTCCATTTCCTCTGAGGTAAAGCAGCTTTTCTTGTATCCTTCCCCCCTTTTTTCTGCTTCCCTCTTGTGCCACTTCCTCGTTCCTTTACTCTGCTCATTATATTATTATTTTTTTGTACCCTCTGGATTCCACTCAACATTCCAAGGCGTCTTCATCCATGTTTTTGCCCCATCTCCCTACTTCACCCATCCAATCTTCTGGTCAGGCCAACAGAGGGAAAGTGTACAGAATGGTTCCCCCACATCATGTTCTCCTGACTTATGCATTGAGGACATAATTTTCTCCTGAAAGTTGAACCCTGCTTGATCATTCTACCCATTTTCAAGGGAAACTATGGAACGTGCAAAGCACGCTGCAGTGGTCTGAACATAGGGCACACTTTGCTCATATAAAACCTGTGTGTGGCCCATAATCACACTCTTATAATAAGGGAAGACTGTAATTTGGGATGAGAACTCAGTAACTTGTTAGAACTTAGGTATACTTTGGCAGTTTTTTGTAAAAGGATCACCTCAACTGACCTTCTTGACAGGAGGTGCTGGATGCCCAGTGAGTTATTAATTGTGAGATTAGTTTAGAGGTTGCCTGTGGGTTTTTAATAGTGTAAAAATATTATGGATTATGCTGGAGATTTATGATTTAATACATTTTTACTGTCAAAGATGTCATATTTTAGGGGTGTGGCCTATATTCAGAGATGGCTTATAGTCATACCAATTTGAATGCAAAAAGAGCATCTATAAGCATGATCCCAATACCTTCTCTGAAGGGTCAGTATAATCATACGTTCAGAAGTAAACATATTTTCAGAAATGATTGAACGGATTTAGTTTGTGCTTCAAGCAAATCCTGATCTACATCATGCCCAAGGCTTGAGATAACATGTTCCCTCCTGTCCCTAAGTACATTACAACCCCCTTTCACTTCCTGGTTTAATCTAACCATTGTTTGCTGGACAAACTAGAGAAACTATGAATTGTGGAAGTTAGCTTGGAATCTGAACTGGA
Organism: Podarcis pityusensis; assembly: GCF_964106645.2. Taxonomy (NCBI): domain Eukaryota; kingdom Metazoa; phylum Chordata; class Lepidosauria; order Squamata; family Lacertidae; genus Podarcis; species Podarcis pityusensis. The sequence continues at coordinate 44,903,383 of NC_138033.1, forward strand.
AACTACAATTTGAGGCTGAGAAACAGTGAAAGCATGGTTTTGCATTATATGAGAACCAAATCACTGCAGAATTTCAATCATTATGGTTAGGCTGCAGTGTAGCATCATTTTGAGACTTCATGTTTTGTTTTTTATGACATTTTTAATCTTTGTTTAAAATTTTGTTCTGATTTTATAAATACACACACTGTATTTTAATCATTATTAGTTATACTCATGGTTAAATTCATACCTATCCTTTTGATTTAATGATGTCCAATGTGGCTAAAAGGAATAAATTACAAATACAATAAAAATTTAAAAAATACAATAAATCAGCAATAAAATACTTAAAAACAAAAACAAAATCCATGAAAACAAGGCAGGTAAAACACACCAATGTAATCTATAAAATGGATAAAAACTAAGTCAAATTGCAGCAATTTATAGTGTCCATAGCCATAGCAAGTGCTGTTATTTATTGTCTTTTAACTTCATTTCTTGATTTCAAAAGACACATGAAATTCAGGGTTGTTGTTGTTTAAAGTTTAAACACCAACCCATTGTCGCTATGCTTATTATTTAAACCAGCAGTTGTGCAGGACTGAACTGATCTTCATTTGAAGAAGATTTACTTATTCCAACATTGGTTTTTACAAAAATAAAAAAATAAAAAAGTGTTGCTTGTTCCCAGTATCACCATGGAAATATATATTTTAGGAAAGCACCAACAGCGTTCAGATACTATTCGCTGTTATTAAGAACACATAATATATTGCATGGTGATGACTCATAATGCATCATCCAACGTAAACTCTTTTAATTGAATGAAATTCTTCTTGTGCAACAGCACAATTAACAAACAAACAGTGGAACCTCTTTCAAAGCTGTGCTGACTGGCTTAATGATGTATATAATCTCTACATCATATCAGGCTCTGAAAGGCTTCATAACTCTTACAGAGAGAGACAGGTCAAATCCACTCAAAAGGAAAAGCTTAAATCTTCTTGTAGATCATCCAGAGCAAAAATAAGTGGGCTTATGTACAAAATTACTGCTAGACAAGATTATAAATTGTAGTATATTTTACTTGTTGTATTACATGGTAATACATAGTTGTATTACATAGTTTAAAAGCTGCTGCTTATAAACATATTCTGAAAATGGGGTTAATCTTTCTTTCCGGAAGAACATAGACAGTGAGTTATCATTTAGAGATTTTGTGCAATTTTGCCTGGGGAATTCAGAGTTCAAATCCCATTGTTGACTATGGAGCTCACTGGTATGACCTTAAGGCTTATCACACACTTCCTCAGCCAAATACAATCACACATAATTGTTGTGAAAGTAAAGTTGGGTAAACCACACCCATGTGAAGCCTATCCTGGTATTGCTGAAGGAAAGCTGAGGTACAGATTTAATTATGATATTGGTGATGGTGATAGATATGTGAAATATATATGTTTAATGTGCATAACAGGTAATGTTTGTATGCATTGAATTTTTTAAAAAATAAAATAAACTTATGCAAAGGTTTGTGTTTGCAAAAAGAGATTTGCATTGGTAAATGTGGCAGCAAGGAGAGTGTTTAGAGCTAATTGATTACTCATCCCTGCAAACCTGAGACCTCAGTGTCTTTGTCATTTGATGGAGCTGCCAGTAGTGCAAATTTCTTATGATGTCTCTTGGGCTAGAGAGAGGAAAGTTTACTGAGACAGGACCACATTGCTTGCTGTTTAAAAGCAATGTGTCACTTTGTATTTTTGTAATGCTTCGTGTTCTCGAAGCTACCAGCATGAGTTTGACCAAACTGTGGGAGGCAGTGAAAGACAGGAGTGCCTGGCGTGCTCTGGTCCATGGGGTCACGAAGAGTCAGACACTACTAAACGACTAAACAACAACAATGCTTCATAATGCTTATTTGGTGTCTTTATGGTATTTTGTTTTATTTACACATATATACAGTCTGAGGATAGGATGTAGGGGCTCACAGCATTAACACCCCAAAGGATCTTGCTTCTCACAGCTTGGGATCCTGCACAGAACAAGCATGCCTCTGTGTCTCCAATTTCCAGTCTGCTTCCAGCTCAGGCTGTTGTTCTCCTACCTAGCAGTTAACTGGGAGGCAGGAGAGGAACACCCATTTGTTCTATTTCACAAAGCAACGTCTTCGCTTATGTTAATTGTGGGGCTTAACTAGTCAGCCATGGCTATTACTTAGACAAAGGAACTGGTTTGTCAAGCTTGCTCTCATACATTCTATCCCTACAGATATAGGACTCCAATAACTGGAAGGGACTCAGGGCATCATCCAGACTGGCAGCACCAAACTCATAACAATATATTACGAGTCATGTGAGTTAATGTGCATAAAAATGGTCATTGTGCACATTCACCATACCTTGCGAATTTGCTCATATTCTGTCCAAAAAAGAGAGAATTGTGCACTTTTCCCAGGCAGCATACATAATATCCAACAAGCCTTGGAGAATGTACATACCTCTGCATCATCTTGTACATTCTCCAGCCTTTTTTATTTACAGGAACACTTTTGCAAACAATACACGTTGATTTTTTAAACACTCACTCACAAATGTGGACACCAGCCAGAATCCTAAAATGGACTTTCCCCTTGTCTTTGCAACAGATTATTTCCATGCAGCAATGGATGATTATATTGGTCTCAAGCTATTTGTACAACACACAATATATGAAATACTGTCACATGGTTACAAATTGGCATGGAAGCACAGAACATCATAAATCTTTTGAATAACAGAAACCAGATGAACTTCCTTCTCTGGGAATAGTTTTAAAATACGAAGTTACAGTCTGAGTCAATTTAGAACAAAGGAAGAATTTTTAGGCGGAATTTTCTCGGAAAGAGACTATTTAATAAGCTGTTAAGTAAGGAGAGAATACAGAGGAGAGCAAAGGCAAAACAGCTGTTTAAATGTAGTGCAGAATTGCTAAAGTGAAATAGGCAGCCTTAGTTTATATCTGTTTACTCAGAACTAAGTCCAACTAAACCATTATTTACCAGCAACCTCATTCCTGGCATTCCACAGGAATTCTAACAGTGCAATACAAACCCAATATCTGCTGGGATGAGCGAGTTTGGAATAAGTGGATCTCCAGCTGTGCTGGCTGAGCAAGGACTCAGCTGGGACCATGCCAGCTGAATTATCTCACCACAGCTCAGCTGGATATATGCCAATATAAATCCACTAACTGTGAAAAGTGGGAACCTACCTGGCAACAGCATCTTCATGAGTGAAGGTAGGGGTGGTTGTGCCTTTTCCTCCCAGCCTTTCATTCCCACCCCTTGAAGCAGCACAATGCAGAATCAAATTATTCCCAGCTGGTAAATGGGAGGATTCAATCTTGCATATTGCCAGTTGTGTGCAAGGAAGCCTCTCACAAAGGAGCAGGTGGTTCAGTGTTTGGTGTGCACGGAAGTCCACAACAAATGAAGGTGTAGCGGAGCTTGTTTTACTTAATAAATGCTGTACCTGCATACATAACACAGATATGATAAGGTGTTTTCCTAAGTTCCTAAACACAAACACATTACACAAACAATTGCTTGAAGAAGTCCTCTCTCTCTGAGCCCAGAGAGGGTTTTAGCTTTCAGAGTACATGCTTAGACAAATCCAGTTGCCAAAGTCCTGCAACAACACAGTTCTTCAGTTTTCTAGTCTTCAGATTTTTCAGCTTCTCTCCAACAAGTCTTGCCACAAAGTCTCACCACTTGTCTCCACAATTTCCCCCAATACATCTCCAAACATCTCCACAGGAATGCTGCAATGTGATCTTCTTACCTAGGCCAACATTATGTGGCCGGCAAAAGATAAGGAAATCATGCACACACTGCAGCCTGCACCTTAGAAAAAAACAATTCTTACCGGTTTATGGAGATTAAATGCTTTCCTCAACAGGATCTTTACAGAATCAAACCACCAGCTCTCAGTTTGAGGTGGGGCACAGGAGATGCTGCATTTCCTTCTCCACTCTCTGGTCCATATGATAAAAAGGAGTTTGAAAAGCTCTTAGTCTCACCTCTTATGAGGGCAGGCAGGTATGCCTTGCTGGGGATCCTTGGATCAGGGCTTCAGGATAGAAGGAGGGATTTGTTCAATGCCCTAGTAAATACATCTTAACCATTAGGAGACTGCTCAGCCTGGCAGCAAAAACAATATCCTCTCAGTTTACAAATAGATTATCAATGGCACGCACTCATTTACAATGAATTGACAACCTTTCTTCATTTGCACTCAGTGGAATATCATACATGAGACTCCTGAAGCTAGATCCTCAAATAAATCTGACAAGCATATGCAAACATGTGTGCCAATTTAAGAAGGATCCTTGGAGTGCATGTGTGTAGGTGTGCATGTGTTGAATGGGAACCATTAACTTGAGGCTGCAAACTTATGTACACTTAGGTAAAGGGTAAAGGGACCCCTGACCATTAGGTCCAGTCGTGACTGACTCTGGGGTTGTGACACTCATCTCGCTTTATTGGCCGAGGGAGCCGGCGTACAGCTTCCGGGTCATGTGGCCTTCATGACTAAGCCGCTTCTGGTGAACCAGAGCAGCGCACGGAAACACCGTTTACCTTCCCACCGGAGCGGTACCTATTTATCTACTTGCACTTTGACATGCCTTTGAACGGCTAGGTTGGCAGGAGTAGGGACCGAACAACAGGAGCTCACCCCATCGCGGGGATTCGAACCGCCGACCTTCTGATCGGCAAGTCCTAGGCTCTGTGGTTTAACCCACAGCGCCACCCGCGTCCCCTTATGTACACTTACCTGGGAGTAAAAGGGCCCTTTAATTCAATAGGACTTACTTCTAAGTAGACATGCATTGCCTTGCACTGAGCCAACAATGGAATCTCTATTTTCTTATGCCATAATGAACTGAAAGAGATTCAACTAGGAACGTAAAGAAGAGAGATGGTGATGCAACCTGAATCCCTGTCCTTTGAAATATTAGAGTATCACCACATGTCTGCTATTGGAAGATTGACTTGACTAGTATTATTTTTAACGCCAAACTCCTAAAACCATATCATCTCAGCTTTCTTCCGCCTGTGTAGTTTCATTCCTTTTATGGTAAGGCATAATACTGTGAACATATGGAGCAGCTGAACTCCTGCCAAACATTTAAACGACAAGGTTATAAATATACAGACATACAAGGCAATCCCTCCCCCATCCTTAATGTATAGTTCTGCAAGCTTTAGCCAAAACAGGCTCTCAGTCAAAAGATATAAGTTGTTCAGTCATTAGCTTTATAGATTTATAGAGTGCTTGGGGTGCCTTGCTCTAATGAAACAGAAGCAGTTGTGAGTTAACAAAACTCAAGAGAAAAATGTAGACTCACTGTGGAGGGGAGAGATCAGGGAATACAGAGGCAGCACATTCTGGGGAAATGCATACTTTTCTTTCTTTTCCTTTCCTTTTCCTTTCCTGTTCTGGTCTCCATATTTTTTGCATGTACTGTGGCATCTATTTGCAAATAGAGGACAGGGTTCAAAATTCTATTTTGCTCTGATACTGCATTGCCTCTATGTATCAGATTATCCCATTATGGGACAATGAAACATGTAAGGGTGGAGCAGGAGTAGCTAACATGGTAGTCTCCAGATGTTGTTGGACAGTTCAAAGTGCTTTCCTTATTTTCTGGTCTGTACTCCAAGGTCTGATTGAAGTGCCTCAAGCCCAGCGCACCCCAAGTCACTTGGGCCTTCTGCAGGGATGGTTAAATGTGTCCATTTTTGTTTCTCTCCATCCACACTTGCACATCAGTTCGTGAATTTATCCTACAATAAACATTTTTACAGTGGTACATCGGGTTACATACGCTTCAGGTTACATACGCTTCAGGTTACAGACTCCGTTAACCCAGAAATAGTACCTCGGGTTAAGAACTTTGCTTCAGGATGAGAACAGAAATCATCCTCCAGCGGCGTGGTGGCAGCAGGAGGCCCCATTAGCTAAAGTGGTGCTTCAGGTTAAGAACAGTTTCAGGTTAAGAACGGACCTCCGGAACAAATTAAGTACCTAACTCGAGGTACCAATGTATTTGCAATTTTGTCTAAAATACACATTTTTTTCCAAAGCAATTTCCCCTGATATAATTCATTTTTGTAAGTTGTTTTCACGGATATGTGCATTTTAATATGCACACTTTAGCATATGTGTTTTGTACAGATGGAAAACTACACTACAAAATTTGGGCAAGTGAAAATTTCAAAGAACAGTTGTGATTCAATTCACATAGTCTTCCATAAATGTGAACTGAATTGAATTTCTCCTTCATTCCCAGTCTCCTGTCCCTGAATTAGACCCTGATGCTCAGCCTAGCAGCTCTTATTGTTAGACAATTAAGTAGTGACATGTCTGCATTGACCTAATGTCTGCCATTATATCCCAATGACCTATGGCATCCCGATATCAAGGCTTAGAAAGGTAATAGTCCCTGATATCTCTTTTAGGCTACTTTTCTATAACTGAGCTCCAGGTTCATAGGTCAATTAGTTGCTCCTCATACAGGCTTGCTTGTTTCTGGTAATGTTATAATAGGTGGTGACATACAGATGGAATATGTATTTATCAAGCAGTGCATTTAGCTTAGTGAACCCAAAGGCCAGACCATGTACTTTCACTCACTAAATGCACTCTGCTATTTTAGCCATCAGATTTTGTGGTTAGACTAAATCAAAATCCTGCGAACATAAGGCTCTTATATATATATAATTAGCAGAAGGTGCTAAAAACAGGGGCAGTCAATGTTTGATGTTGTTCCTTATCTTATGTGAATGGATTAGCATTTTGGTGTCACTTGTTGATAATACTGCATATTGGATGTGCGAAAACCTAGGCCCTACAGATGCTGCTGAACTACATCTCCCATTAGACTCAGCAAGCATGGGCTATTTTCAAGATGGATGGGAGCTGTTGTCCAACAACCTCTGGAATGCCAGTGGTTGTCCCACCCCTGTGATTACAAGTGTTGTCAATGGCTGGTTCAATTAATAAGACATCAGTAGATCAAGGGAAAATAAAAAAATTAATGAGTGAGTTAAAAAGTTGTGAGCTGCTTTGAGAACTTTCACTCTATTGGCATTTGTGCCTCCCATTTAATCAATTGATGTGAACTAGAACATAGCCAATAGAGGCAGTGAGCAACATTTCATGTGTATCCTGGTAAGAACTGTTCCAACTTTGCCTTATTTCTAACTAGTCAAGCTCCCCCAGGCTTTGTGGTGGCTCAGCCTCCACAGCTGGTTAGGTGCAGGGGCCCTCTGTGTCTTGCAGAAGGAATTTGGGGTTATGTGAGCCCTAAAGACCCAAGATCCCTCTGTATTGTCTCACTGACCACCAACACAGCCTGCTGCTCCTCTGTAACATTTGATTTGAGAGTGCCAGGTCGTTCCCTGGGCAGGTTCCCTCAGTCTCAGGAACCATTATGCCAAATTTGGTGACCATATCTCAAGAAGTGTCCAAATGTATAGAGGATAGATGGACAGACAAACAACTTGCTAGTATAGATATAGATAAACATTAACTGAGAAGAACAGAAGTATAAACTGAAATTCAGTTTTGGTCTTGTCCAATGAATCAAATAACTGTGATGTTTATGTTCTTTCTCATTTCTCCTAAAGTAGAATTAAAAGCTCAGTGTGCAAATCTTCCAGCCCTGCAAACAGAAAGTCATAATAGAATAGATGGTCTTGGAAATAAACTTTGGAATGTTTTCATTTAGACAGACTTCCTATTTCTGAGCTGGAACAACACACATACGTTACTAAAAAAAAATCAACTAATGGCATACTGCTATCATTTGTTCACTATTGAGCTTGTTTCAATGGAAATGAGACACACATTTTCCTTTCCTTCTGTTTCTTGGACCAGGTATTGGGCTGTTTATTAATGGTTCTTTTGTTTTAATGGAGTGACTGTGTAAGCTCAGTGGAAATCAGACTTGATAGCCAGGCAACAACTGTTTGGATAGGAACATTTGACTCTCCAAATAAACTTGGTGACTGAAAGCCAACTTCTTTGGAATGATTGTGGCTGTTGTAAAACAGCTGTGAGCCAAATAAACTGTTTGCTCCAGTAAAAATCTACATGCTGTTCATTAATGCAGAATGGCTACATGGGTTATTAGAAGGCTCTGCAAATATGCAAAATTAATCATTTTGGCATAAAGCATTTCACTCCTGCAATAAAACCTACAGCAATGTTATCTGGAAGAGGGAATGCCACTCAGGAGCCTATCATGGAGCTCTTGTCATCATCCTGTCTGGATGAGTTCCCATTTGGGAAGACTGAAAAGCCTGAGTCTAAGATTATCTATCCATGGGACTTTGCTTGGAATCCTGCCATCTTTTCTGTTTCTGAAAATGTAATTGCAACTTAATTATATTACAGGGGTTTGCCTTGGCTAAATCAGCCCCAGCTCTGCTGAAAAGGATTTGCAACTAGGGGTTATCTTCATGGCTATGTGTGTGTTTGTGTGTGCACGCTCATGTACTTGGTATAGGGATGCACAAGTACATTGATGCCCTGCAGTGGGCAGGGGATGGAGAAACCTCTCATATATTGACCTATTCATATACCCAATGTATGTGCAGATTTCATCCGCTCATTCTGTCTCTTAGAATGAAGAAGAAGAAGAAGAAGAAGAAGAAGAAGAAGAAGAAGAAGAAGAAGAAGAAGAAAAAGAAGAAGAAGTTGGAAGATACCCTGAGAGGTCATTCAGACCAACCAATGCCCCCTCATCTCTTCACACAGAGATAATCAAACAGCTTTCTAAACTTTAACACATGTCTTACCTCATACCAAAAAGAGTAGTAGTCAAATAGCCAAACCTGACCAAATTCAAAGAATGGTATGACGGATGCATGCTTTGTGATAGCTAAGCATTGATTCTCACCACAGTTTGCAACTACCTATGAAATTGCTCAATTCTGCTATGAAGGCTTTTGGGGTTTCATAGATTTGGTCTTTCTTAGGAAATATTTTGTTCAGTTTTCATTACAAATGTTTGTTTGAGGTGGAAGTTTATTTAGACTTCAGAAAGTTTATCATTTTGTTTATTAATATAAGCCATTATGGGATTCCTATGGATTAAACGGCCCAGCCAAAATATGGTTACCAGCACACTAGCCAGAAGAGAATAAACCCTGAATTTTGAGGCTAGGCAGCTTAATTACTTGCAAATTACTTGCAACTGTGTTGTAAGGGGTAGTTGTTCTGTGTCCAGTTTGTAGTTTAAAAGACCCTCTAAGACACGCTTCCTCAACCTTGGCACTCCTGATGTTTTGAGACTACAATTCCCATCATCCCTGACCACTGGTCCTGCTAGCTAGGGATCATGGGAGTTATAGGCCAAAAGCATATGGAGGGCTGAGGTTGAGGAAGCCTGCTCTAAGACCTTGCCTTGATAAAGAAAGGCTTGATAGCTAAATAGATGCTGTATGAAAATGGTTTTTAAAACACCCCTTTGAGGGACTGGGAGTAGCACACTGTGAAGGCGGTGTCAGTATTGCCCTAGCATTCTCAACTCAGCCTGATAAAACATGAGAAATGGGCATCAAGGAATATGGCAGCAGCAGCAGCAAAAAATAAAATAAAATAAAATAATCACAGGGAGGAAGGGCAAGAAGAAAAAGATGTTGAGGAGTTCACAGGGGCATATAGGAGGAGGAGGCTCTTTGTTTAGTGTACAACAGCAGGGATTATCCGGTTTGTGACTTAAGGGGTTACGTCTGTTATTGATCAGGATGACAGCAGACTCTGAATTCTAGTTAGTTGGGAGTTAGCTGTCAGTGAGAAAGAGGTTTGAGATTTGACAGGTAAAGGAGTTGGAGGGGAAACAGTGTTCTGAAGGAGTTTTCCCTTGTGTAGGCTTGTAAATGAGACAAAACCTCTGTTTATTTCTCCACATGTTATGCACTGTTTTTGTTCAGCTTACTTCAGTGAAGTATTATCAGTTTCCTAGACACCGTCAGCTGCTTGATTCCAGTCACTCTGTGAACAATCTTTGCCCAGTGAAGCTGATGGAGCAAGATATATTAACTGAGAGCATGAGACAAGGAAAGCAGAGAGGAAGAATGTGTAGACAAAGAATGTATAGACAAAGCAGAGAGTCAGCCGTGAAAGAGATAGCTGGGGGACGAAGTCTGGGGTTATGAAATTCAGTGGTGAGCAGTGAAAAGCAGAAAGAAGTTATAAGGGCTGTTGTTTATCACAAAAGGTATTGCGTGATATGAACCTCCCAGGCAGGAACTGGAGTTCTGTGTCTCCAAGGCCCCCTGGAGTAGAAGGTGTGTTACAGAGAACAAGAGTCCTAATAATCCCCCATATTTGCACATTTATTCTGCAGCAGTTTGCTCAGCTACATTCCTGTATGAGTCACCATGAATAAAATATGTTGCATTTGAGAACAAGAGAAAAGGTTGGAAAGAAAAGGGACAAAGGCATTCTGGACCTTCATTGTTTCTAGAAGTCCTCCTGGGAATCCTTTTGTATAACTTGGCAAGCATCTAGTTGGAAATGCAACTGTAAAAAATGGCACTGTGAGAAATTCTAAATTTAGGCTACTTTCATGCTTCTCTCTAAAATGTAGGCCAAAGTGACTCTACGGAAAACTGACACCACATCTCTGTAGAAACCATTCATAAGATTACCACCTCAAAAGGGACAACCCGGTCACACGAACTGTGCTTCAATGTATTGCTAATAGTCGTAAGGATATGAAATCCATGGGGAAACTGAATGGTAACAAACAGATTGGTTTCTGTGGGGAAAGTGCAAGGGCAGCTAGGCATGGAGTAAAATCTTACAGGGAGCCCAGGGACATGATGTGATACAGAAATTTGGCAAGAAGGGAAAAGACTGAGGGAATGGGAAGAGGGCACAATAACAATGGCTGCTAAGGGTGGTAACATGGTCTCCCCGGCCCAATTTCTCTTCCCATAAATAGAGTGGAGAATTGAAGAAGCTATTTTGCACTCATCTACAGTACAGTCACTTTAGCATTCCCATTGTTAATAGAAACATTTTTTCTTATTTTCTTCAAAAAAAAAATCATAACATTTTGAAACAACTGGGGATCTCCAGAGTCTTTTCAATATTCCACTAGGCAAAATGCCAGACTGTTATTCCAATGTAGTCTCACCACATTCTGAATCCTACTGTATCTGCTCAGAGGAAAGTCTCACTGAGTTCTATAGCGATGCCACCCTAGTTAGTATCCTATGCATGTCTTCTCACAAGTTTGTCCCATTAAGCTATGCTCAGGTAAGCATGTATAGGATTGTGGCTATAAGGGGCAATTTAGAAGCATCCAATTAATTACTGGCCTTAACTTCAATGGGAAATATGTTCAGCTCTTTTCTTTTAAGAGACAGATATGATATAATCTTTTGAAACCAGTAATATCTTCAGTTCATCTAGTTCAGTGGATAATTTGGGGTTTCTGTTTCTTTAAAATGACATTGTAAGTATTTTTGCTCATTTAAAAGTTTCCCACTTTCCTGCAAAAATACATGTCTCACATAGGACTGAATATTCTCTGACCTTGAAATGCCCTTAGCTAAAACTACTGTCAAGTGAAGATTTAGATATCAGATATCAGAGAAATTAATAAGGAAGTTTTCAGGGTAGGAACCAGATGTTTATATATAAATAAAAGAGTTATCCTGTTGCTAGGTACCTTCAGTGAATCTCAGAATTTTAAACAGTTTTGTTTCCAGTGCTTTCATTCATAGTAATTGTCACCCATCAATCACAGAACACGAATAATACTGTACCTACAATATGGTGCATGCTAAATAAATGTTTTGCACAGGTCACAGTGATATCCTGGCCATCATGTCTGATGTTTTCATTCATTTCAGTGTAAGTAGAACACTGTAGGTTTAGTAATAATGATTTAGAAGTGGTGGTTTCTGAAACAATTCTTGGAACAGAGATGTGCACGCAATTTCCCATCCTGAGATGAAGCAATCCTGATCTCATGCAACTCTATCAAGATGTTTTGGAGGTTATAACTCCTCTTTTGTAGACTCTCTAAATGGGTAGACAGCTACTCATGAAGTGGTAAAAAGTAATTATCTAGCCTTAGGGATGTTAGAGAAATTCAGTTCAGCTAGTGTTTTGATGAGCACCTACCTAATTCGCATTTCCCAAAAAATCTGTGAAACGAAACACAGTTCAGTATTCACACCTTCAAATTTTGTGATGCCATTCTATAACCAAACAATGTGCATAAAAATGTGAGTATTGGGTGTGCATAAAATGCATGTATATACAAAACTACATTATATAAGAATACACTGCTTTGCACAAATGTGTATATTAGGGAAGACTGCATACAAAAACATGTATAAGGAGAAATTAGCACACACACAAAAGGCAACTTATATGGACATGAGTTCCTAAAGAAAGGTGGGGTATAAATAAAAAAGGAGGAGGAGGAGGAGGAGGAGGAGGAGGAGGAGGAGGAGAAGAAGAAGAAGAAGAAGAAGAAGAAGAAGAAGAAGAAGAAGAAGAAGAAGAAGGACTTAAAGATTAGGAAAAATTAGAACCTGACAGAAACTTGAGTTCGTCTCTCCCCATCTCATCTATATATTTTCACTATTCACACTAAAGTTGAGTGGAAACCTGTGAAATGGCTCTGGCTTCCAATTAGCTTGCCATTCAACATGATGATTTCTGTTTTAGTCTTCCTAAGTTGCTAAAACTTTTCTTTAAAACTCTATAAGGTTCTGCCTGTGGAGCAGTTATTATAGCCTAATGAAATTGAAAGCTAATGGTAGATTCTTACTGTGAAAATATTCATTTCTACAACATTAAGAGTATGGAGCACTATAATACTGTGTTCCACATTTTGTGCAGATAAAGAATGACTGTTTCCATTCTGTTGTCTATAAACTTAACAGATTGTTTTTGACTCGGGACCAGAAAACAGATGTTTGTTGAGATGTATTTTTTTAGAAAGCACTTTCAGATTGTTGCTGAAACATCTTTTAAATCTGTTTTACAATAATTCTGTCTATCCCTCTATCTCTGAATCCACACACACCCTTTTAAAATCTAGTCTTGCCAGCATTTTTAAATACCAGCGGGTCAGAAGAACCTGGGGTGCAGTTACTCAAGAGTAACTCTATTTCTTAACTAAAAGTGCTGTGACAGAAATAGTTTGCGGAATGTACCCTTTGTCTGTTACCAGCACCTCATTAAGATTGCAGAATCTCTTTATAACAACCAGTACATTATGATCAATCATTTTCAACTCATTTGACATTTTGTGATGCAGTGTCCTTAAAAAAACAACAAAAAACCTATTTTGGTTGACTCAAAAGCTTCATTCATATTTTCCCTCCCCTAGTCATTAGCACAATTAGTTTGCTTTGAATTCATCATCAAGGGAAGTTGCCATAATCACAGTCCAAAGAGCCCCACAGAGCATGAATTCCACACAAATTTAACAGATATCTGCCTTGAATAGCAGAAAAATAGGATCAAAAAAACTTCATTCTCTCTCGAGGGAGACACTAGATTCCATGTGACTTTTTCAGTTTGCTTAGTCACCTGGGAACAGACAAGAGGATGATACAATACTGCAAGAACTGCTCTAGACTATACTATTTTGTGTATAATTAGTTTGAAGCCAAGGATAAAGGGAGCAGACTGCTGAAGACATCCCCTGGGGTCTGGTTACACAGCCTCATTGAGCTTTAACTCTCTGTTTTCTCCCTGCATAAATGAAATTGAAGCACTCTTTTCATGAACTCCAAACCACCTTCCAGATTGCTAATGAATAAACATGAGGTGAGATTTAAATTTGAGGCTCTGCCCCTGACCTACACACGTGCCCATTATAACACCTGCTGGTTGTACAAGTACATTCAGAGCGAGCTCTTTCTGTGATTTGCCCCCTGGAAAAATGGGATTTCCAAACTCATGGAGAGAGCCCTCTGTGTATTCAACCGTACACACTCTATATAACTCTGGCCCTCCACAGAAAATGTAATAGAAGTGTGTGTCAGGATGGAGCATGTCCCTGTGATCCCACTACCCTTCCAACATGCAACCTTTTAAGACAGAGGTGACAATGTCACAGCTCAGATCTGGCCATGGACTGGCAGCCCCTGCAACCTTGTCTCCCAATCTGAAGATAAATCCCTACCTCTGAATTTTAAAAAGCAATCTCTAAAGACCAGGTGTAGTGTTTTATCTCCCAATTGGGAGATAAAAGATCCCCACTTTAGAGATCTCTGAAGAGCAATCAGAACGATCTTTCCTCTCTGGTCTCAAGGAATGAGCACCACAGCACTGAGATAAGCCCTCCAATCCTGGCTGTCCTTTGCAGAGCAATCGGAAGGTGAGTCTTTTATCTCTGATCCCAGCACTAAGCACCACAGCACTGGGATTGGAGCACTCTTAAGTGCTTGCGCCTTAAGAGCAAAAAGCAGTGTTTCCTTCCACCCTCATCCCTGTGCTTATCTGCCCTACATAAAATGTCCATTCGCTTTCAGAGTAAATCTAGAAATGGAAGTTGGCAGTAGCTGTCTGTTAAGGTGGAACTGGATCTGGAAGAACAAAGGGAAGCAGAACTATGAAACAAACTGGAGAGAAGCCTCTTTAATCTCATCCTCTTGATGCGGAGCATGCCAGAGATTCCTTGGAGTATCTATTGCTGCATGGCAGTAGATTCTAGTTGCATACCGGGATTTCTCCTTTCTCACCTCTCTCTGCATGCTGCCCAAAATTATTCCAGAGGATCCCCCAAAGCCCTTGCAGCAGATTCTGAGGGCATGACGGGGCTGCATGGGAGAGGAGAGGTGGGAGGAGTTCTGTTGCACAACTGAAACTCTCTTGCATGAGCAGAGCAGCAGCACCCGATGCACCACTTAATACCCACCTTCCAGCATGAGGGCACTACAGTCTAATGTGACCATTGTCAAACCATGAAAGCAGGGAAGTAGAATACTTAGCTCAGTAATGTCTGCATAGCTGGGCTAGTGGAGTAAAGGGATCCAACAAACCTTTGTAGCCTTCTTTCCTCCTCCTCCTTGTTTAGCCATTTATTCATGTCCGACTCTTCGTGACCCCATGGACCAGAGCACGCCAGACACTCCTGTCTTCCACTGCCTCCCGCAGTTTGGTCAAACTCATATTCATAGCTTTGAGAACACTGTCCAACCATCTCGTCCTCTGTCATCCCCTTCTCCTTGTGCCCTCAATCTTTCTCAACATCAGGGTCTTTTCCAGGGAGTCTTCTCATGAGGTGGCCAAAGTATTGGAGCCTCAGCTTCACGATCTGGCCTTCCAGTGAGCACTCAGGGCTGATTTCCTTAAGAATGAATAGGTTTGATCTTTTTGCAGTCCATGGGACTCTCAAGAGTCTCCTCCAGCACCATAATTTCTTCTTGTACAGTATTTACTCCATAAAACAGGCAGAGACTTGCTTGGACTCTTAATAGGCCTGTGCCACTTTACAGTGTGTGTTCTTGGGAGAAGAGAGCTGCCCAGCAACTCCAGACTGGCTGATAGGTCACTCTCCTGTGCCAGTGAGTACCTGCAATATGTTGTGACATTGATTATGCTCCCTTCCCAAATTAGAAATGTATCCAGTCTCACCAATTTGGTCACCCCACTTTTATGGGCAATGAATTGGCCCAATAAAGTTAAAATGAGTATTTTTGGCTTGACCTTACTTTTTACGTCAATAGGGACATGGAGAAAGGGTTGGCCAAGCCATTAGGCAGAGTGAGGCAGCCAGCCCAGATAGCAGGTTTGAGGTGTTGTCAAAAGACAGTGAATTGATAGTTATTTAATATGTAAGTGTCATTTTTGCTGCCAGGTATGGGAGATGTTTAGGGGTTTTCCACTATGTTTGGCTGGCCTGAGGTGAAGAACAAGATAGCACCCTCTCCCAAAGCACATACAGAAGCCAATTGGACTGGTAGTTGACTCTTACTCCAATTCTAGTGAAAGGGCAATACCTCCATTCCACTTGAGGGTAGTTGGCTAGCATAGGTATGACACTCATGACACTCACAACTCTATCTACTCCCTGCACCTCAGCATTTGTTGCCTGAGGCAGCTGCTTCATAGGACCGACCCTGGCTGAGGCAGAACAGGCCACAAAATACAACCCCACTGGTCTTTTGCAATATGCACCCTGACTTGGAGAAAATAAGACACAATTTGCTGCTTCACCTTAAGCTGCAAAATGCTTTAGAATGGCCCTGTTGAGTTCCTTGCACATTACCTGTCAGGAGTATCAAAGCAGACGAAGCTGCTAACAACCAGATTAACTTAGTTGAGTACATTTAATGAGTTGAGTAAATTTGTCATTTTTGCAAGAAGGTGACTCACAGGGGAAAGATGGGCAGGGGTGGGTGGGATGAAGTAAATCGTATCCTCCCAGTGTTAATTGTAATTCAAATGAAATTCAACCCACTCCTCTCCCATCTATTTACTTCCATGCTCCGATCCACTATATTGAGGCTGCAAATTGTCGACTCTTGGAATGGGTGATGCCTGTGAAACAGCAGATGGTAAAATATGGACAGTCTTTCAAGCAATACACTTTTATTACAATGCTTTAAAACTCAGCAGGTCTTTAGAGGAAGTCATGAAGGCAAGGTGGCTTTGGGGCAGAAGTGTGTGTGTGTGTGTGTGTGTGTGTGTGTGTGTGTGTCCAATTAAAAACACACCCACATTGCCTTTTATTTCAATTACTTTGCTTTTCTCTCCCACCACTGAATGAATCAATGTAGCAGACTTATTGGTGTCCTCACACAATTTCTTTTACAAAAAGAAACCCTGTTTCCCCAGCTGTTTTGATACTTCTGGGATGGTTTGCCTTGATCCAGGCATGCATATTGGTGTTCTCAAGGGAAACCTTTTTTTTGTCTAGAACTTGATCTTAAAAGGATTCACCATGGCTCTTCTTTAAATTAGTGTTTTAATATCAGTATGCAAAAACTTTCATCTGCTACCCGGGTTCCTTATTAGACTGCAAAAAAATCTGAGTTTTTAATTAGCATTTCCTCAGTGAACTAAACCCACTGAGATTACTACACTTAGTAAAATTTAATTAACTTGACAAAAGATCCTAATTGTTTTCTTGCCACTGGTCTTTTTGTCAGACTAAAAATAATACTCTCCCAATTAGGCAGCTACAACCATTCTCCTCTTCTTTGGTTGCCCTACTTTTTCTTTTCTTTTGTATTAAAGAATAAGTTAATAATATTTTATACAAGAAAGGACCATTTTTGTTTTCTTGGAGTTAGTGTTTCTTCAGCCCAAGGCTGATAGTAGTGATAAGAACTTGCTATTAAGAACTTGCCATTGTTCTGCCCAGACACAGAGGTCCAGCGCCAAGGGCCTTCTCTGATGGTTCCCTCACTGCAAGAAGAGAAGTTACAGGGAACCAGGTAGAGGGCCTTCTCAGTAGTGGTGCCCACCCTGTTGAACACCCTCCTATCAGATGTCAAAGAAATGAACATCTGACTTTTAGAAGACTTCTGAAGGCAGCCCTGTTTAGGGAAGCTTTTAATACTTGATGAATTATTGCACTTTAATATTTTGCTGGAAGCCACCCAGAGTGGCTGGGGAAACCCAGCCAGATGGGTGGGGTATAAATGATGATGATGATGATGATGATGAAGACACCTTTTTAACAAGTCAATCTGGACCCCTCTTGTTTGAAGTGGTTTGAACCTTGATTTTTAAAAGTTCACATAATAAACAAACAAAAATCATCTCAGTTTAATTACTTACATAAGAATATGCTGGATCAGGGCAATGGCTCACTTAGTTCAGTATGCTGTTCTGACATGT
Source organism: Podarcis pityusensis (assembly GCF_964106645.2). Lineage (NCBI taxonomy): Eukaryota > Metazoa > Chordata > Lepidosauria > Squamata > Lacertidae > Podarcis > Podarcis pityusensis. The sequence continues at coordinate 44,921,235 of NC_138033.1, forward strand.
GTCTATGGGAAACCTGCAAGAAGGTCCTGAGTGATTCCCAGGAACAAGTATTAAGAAGCCTAATGCCTCCACACACACACACACACACACACACACACACAATGCTGTTCTCAAGGGAGTAAAGGTAAAGGGACCCCTGACCGTTAGGTCCAGTCACAGACGACTCTGGGGTTGCGGTGCCCATCTCGCTTTATTGGCTGAGGGATCAGGCGTACAGCTTCTGAGTCATGTGGCCAGCATGACTGAGCCGCTTCTGGCGAACCAGAGCAGCGCACGGAAACGCCGTTTACCTTCACGCTGGAGCGGTACCTATTTATCTACTTGCACTTTGACGTGCTTTCAAACTGCTAGGTTGGCAGGAGCAGGGACCGAGCAACGGGAGCTCACCCCATCACAGGGATTCAAACCACCGACTTTCTGATCGGCAAGCCCTAGGCTCTGTGGTTTAACTCACAGCACCACCTACGTCTCAAGGGAGAGTTGTTCTAAAACAATCACTTTAGCTCTTCTTTAAATTATTGTTTTAATATTGGTATAGGGGAAAAATCATCTGCTACCTAAGTTCATTTTTAGACTGCAAAATATAAATAAATAAACCTGAGTTATAAAATAATTTAGAGATTGTTCAGAGTTACATCATTTGGTGCAAAGTCCTTAAGGAATGATTTCCACTGACATTTGCTCTACTAGTCTAAGCTAGGGTTCAGTTCTCTCTAGCATGTGTGTGGGAGTCCCATTCTCCTTTTGAGAGCCCCTTCAAACTTCTGATGGTGGCAGAACTCTCAAGAGGGCCCTCTCTGCTGATTCTAGAAACTGAGATTGTCTATACAAAAGAAGGCAGTCTTTCAGATATGTGATCTGTGCATGCCTTGTAGATTGCAAAGATACAATTAAGCCAAAGCAAGCCCAGTGTAAACTACTACATGCATTGTTACTACCTGCATTTGTGATCCTGTTATGTGTCCCACTGAAAATAATGCCATGTGCATAGATAGCTTGCACAATCAAATGTACCACCGATTTACACTTGGGTTTTTTGCTGTGTGCAAGGAAGCCTGCTTCCACATAAAGATCACCTTCTCTGGATCAGTATGGCTATAAATAATACACATGCAACATTCTTCCAAGTCTGAAATCGAATATATATTTTTAAAGAGTTATCCAAGTGCATTAAAGTAGTTACTTGACATGGATTAGAAGCTTATAGTGTGTGCATTCCCCATATAGGAAATAAATGTTCCTTTCAGAAAATTACAGGGATCAATACCTTAAAGGTCAACGGAATGGCTGATGTGTTCAGATTTTAGTATATTGTCTGTCACTGACTAATGAAAAGTGACTGGGATCATTTGTCACATATATTGTGATAGTAATCATGGTTTCTGAACCTAGAACGCAGTTCTGGAACTATGTAGAGATGTATTTCATTCCCAAATTTGGGGAGGGGGGCAGGACGGGCTCATTTTCTCTCTTTTTTATCATTTCTTTTATTTCTAGTATTCAGGCATTCTGTTTCCAAGATCCTTTGCTAATGTGGCCAAAACTGCACTACCCACGCAGAAAAGGAATGTACTGAGAGGCTTTGGGGATTTCAAAGTTTTCAGGAGTACAAAAACAAACATTCATTTATTATATTGATAATTCCTCTGCCCTTCAAGGAGCTTGAGGTGGCATACATAGTTCTCCTCCTCCTCCCTTTATCATCACAACAACCCTGTGAAGTAGGTTCGGCTAAGAGTTGGCGACTGGTCCAAAGTCAGCAAAGTCAGCTTCATGGCCAAGTAGGGATTGGAACCCTAGTCTCCCGGGTCTTAGCCCAACTGCACCATGTAGCTGGCAAAATGGCCAATTTGGCAGCTTGGAGAACAAGCAGCTGGCCCACTGCAACCTGTCATAGACCCATTTGCCTTCAGCAAACAAGCAAACCCTGTAATTTAGAGGAAGCAAAAATCCATTTACTGAGAATAAACCTGTCCACATATGCCATGAAAGAGTCTTGCTTATGATTTATTTTGTATTCCACTATCAGAGATAAAGGATTGTAGCTTTTGATAGCAACTTTGAAATACTAGGTGATAAAAGACACAACACAGTATTGATATTGGCAGCTGACTCGTTGCCAGTGTTATACTCATTAGGGCATTCTTTAGTTTATTTTTTGTCTTTCCGGCTAAGAAAATAATAGCAAATTTGAAGGCACTGAAAATGTATTTTTAGAGTGGGGTTTATATTTGAGGCTCAGTTTCTAATACTCTTGTGCTATATAAACATGTAGATTTTTCTGAGTATATTGCTGTAAATAAAACAGAATGTCACCAGCATCACAGGGGGAAGAGCTACTTCTCTCTCCTCACATCTTCTCTGTCCAGAATCATGTTTGATCTTGCCACGCTGCTCTAAATTCTAGCTGTAAAAATAAATTGATGGTGGCTGGGGTTTACTTCACGCTTCATCCAGTGCCCTCAAGCCTTCCAATTTAGCCTTTGTGACCTTTTAAGCTGTCTAAAACATCAGACAATATAGAATTTTCTTTTAAGATTAATTAATTTAGCCTAGCAAGATACAGGCAGCTTCACATTGCTTCAGACAAAGCGGTGTGTGTGTTTGTGTGTATTGGAGAAACCATAGAGAATGGTCTAGTTCTCCCTGGGGTGTCGTAGCAAACTGTATCTGGGCTCTGCAGCTTCATATTTAATGTACTGTTCCTCAATATCACCACCAACACTACCCCTCCCCCACAAAAAACCCTACATAGGAAAAACTACCTACATGTTATTAGGGAGATGGACTCACTTTGCTTGCCAAACTAAGGGCTGTTTTATGTGCAGGGAATGGGCAAACATTTGATAATGTAGTACACACACACACACACACACACACACACAATAGGAATGGTGTAGAATTTGACTCCATTTGCATTTAAAGGCAAAGCTAACAATATGTGAACCAAAATACAGCCATCCTTTGAATCCCGCACTTCTCTGAATTTCACAATGCAGTTTTTCAACTAAGTAATGTGTATAGAAAAACACGTTTGTGTAAAATGTGCATTAAAACACACATGTTGTTGCTGTCATTTAGTCGTTTAGTCGCGTCCGACTCTTCGTGACCCCATGGACCAGAGCACGCCAGGCACTCCTGTCTTCCACTGCCTCCCGCAGTTTGGTCAAACTCATCCAACCATCTTGTCCTCTGTCGTCCACTTCTCCTTGTGCCCTCCATCTTTCCCAACATCAGGGTCTTTTCCAGGGAGTCTTCTCTTCTCATGAGGTGGCCAAAGTATTGGAGCCTCAGCTTCAGGATCTGTCTCTCAAAACACACATACTAGTGAATATTCCACACATAACTGTGTTACTTTACAGAAAAATGCTTTGAGCCAGTGTGGTGTAGTGGTTAAGAACGGTAGTCTCGTAATCTGGGGAACCGGGTTCGCATCTCCACTCCTCCCCAAGCAGCTGCTGGGTGACCTTGGGCCAGTCACACTTCTTTGAAGTCTCTCAGCCCCACTCACCTCACAGAGTGTTTGTTGTGGGGGAGGAAGGGAAAGGAGAATGTTAGCCACTTTGAGACTCCTTAAAGGGAGTGAAAGGCGGGATATCAAATCCAAACTCTTCTTCTTCTTGAAAAATTGTCCAGGTTTGGCGAAATTGACAATAAAATCCTGATGAATTTTCATGAGAAAATAAGGAGAACTGAACTTTCCTGGAAAGAGTGAAAAACTGAGAAACTGACATTCACGGATTAGTCCACCCCTAACACACTCATATACATGTTTACAATAGTACAGTCAACAGTGCAAACCTAGCCAAAGTCTCTGTATCTGACACTCTCCTGTGTACCAATAGGGAATTCATTCTTTGAGTGCTGGTCCTTCTGGTTAGGGGAAAGTGACATGAAACGGATGTCTCCCAAACCACATCCAGAAACCCCTACCCACCCACAAAGGAACCTGGATGACGAGGAGTCCTTCTGGGTCTTTTACAGGAGTTGGATTTTCTTGCAGAACAAAAAGCTATTGTTTGAGTACGTTATTCCGGAATACAAACTTAAAAATGATGATGGGTGGCAACATGCCAAAAAAATCCAGAAACCCCCCAGCAACTGTACCACTTAAAATGGGTGTACAACTTTTATTATTTTTTGTCATTTCGGCATAGCTTGGGTTTTCTCTGTGCATGCCACTATGTCCCCATGGCCCTACTTACTACTACTACTACTAATAATAATAATAATAATAATAATATAGGTGGAGATGACGTGCTAGCAATTTCATCAATCTTTCTGGAAAGAAACTTCTGGGAAACTTAAGAAAAAAACTTTTCAAAAATAACTGTGAAGACGGTAGCCATGAAGACACAGTAATTGTTGTAATGGAGCCAAAACCACCTACTTCTCATTATTATCTACCTGTGAATCCTGATAGCATGATTGGATCCAGTCCTACTTACTATACATCATTTCCATATCCTTTTTTTGCACATTCAAATCTAATCATTTTCCAAAATGAGGTATTTTAAGTGGAACATATTTCATTTTAAAATTACACATCATTTATAAAGAATTTTAAGAGGAAAACTTTGCTCTGAAGGATATGTAATGGTTTCATAATGTTCTCCTTTTTGAACAGACATCCTATAAGAGAGAGAGAGAGAGAACACTAGCTCATGTCAGCTTGGTAAAAAAATTGAATCACTTCTCATTTGTAGTGTAGCTCCTGCATTAAATCACTGTATAATACTGCTTCTTCAGTCATTCAGAGAAGAGACCCAACCATAAGAACATAAGAATAGTCTGCTGAATCAGGCCAATGACCCACCTAGTCCAGCATCTTGTTCTTCAAGTGGCCCATTGGAAGTCTGCAAGCAAGACTGAGCACAACAACAGTCTTCCCACTTATGATTCCAAGGCACACCACCACTGACGCTGGAGATAATATAGACACCTATCGCTGACATGGGAAGCAGAACATTGCCATTGTGTCTAGTAGCCTCATCTTCCATTAACTTCTCTAATTCTACACTACATCTTGTGGGAATTACTACATCTTGCGGGAATGAATTCCATAGTTTAGCTACATGTTGTATGAAAAAATATCTTCATTTGTTGGCCCTGAATATTCAAGCAGTCAGTTTTGTTAGGTGTACCCAAGGCCCCATATTAGTGGTAGAGTACATATGGAAGATGGGGAACTGCCGTAGCTCAGTGGTAGAGCATCTGGTTTGCATGCAAAGGCCCCAGTTCAGGACTGGGAGAGGCTATTGTCTGAAATCCTGAACAGCCACTGCTAGAAGTTGTAATTATTGATCTAGATGGACCAATGAGCTGACTCATTATAAGGCATATTCCTATGCTCTATTTGTGGCATCTCAAGTTAAAGAGATGTGGGGAGCAGGATGGGAAAAGATTGCTGCCTCAGACTTTGGTGAGATCTCACATTGGGTGAAATCAGGTCAGTATGCTAGAGGTGTTTAAAATTATGCATGATGTGGGGGAAAGCAGATAGAGATAAGTGTTTCTCCCTCTCATAAATAAACACTAAAACTTCAGTCATCCAATTAAACTTGATTGACAGGAGATTCAGGGCAGAACAAAGAAAGGACTTCCTCACATAATGCGTAATTAATTTTGTGGAATCTGCTGCTGCAAGATACTTTCAAAGGGCATGCAGACAAATTCACAAGTGAGGCATACAACAAAAACATGCTGGGTACATCAGGGGAAAGAATCAAGAATAAAACTGCTACTATCACAATGCTATTATGCAAGTCTGTGATGTGACCACACTTAGAATGCTGTGTGTCCAGGTCACTGCACCTTATAAAGGACAGCGTAGAGCTGGAAAAGTGCTGCAAGAGGCAGCCAGAAGCCTAAAGGACCTTGATCAGTCCAATAGTTCATTATTTTATCCCAATGGGGGACCAGTAGATTGTAGGACATGTCTGAAGAACTGGTAATATTCTAAGCCAAATGCAACTCATCACCCATATATTTCACCACATCTAGGGTCTCAGTAAGCAGCCTGATGGAATGAGCAGTTTGGCTGAAATTTCCATACAGATCCATATAATTTCCAATGAAAATACAACCTTCCCTTGCTTCTAAGTCCAAGGGAAGCAGACAGAAGAAGAAACGCCAGTGCAAGAGACTTACCAGTACCCTGGTGGGTCATTGTGCATCACTGCATTTGCCTTAGGGAGTCTCAAGTTGTATGGGCCTGGTCTGTGATATCCTGAGAGCAGAGAGTGTCTCATATCATCTGATAGATGTGATTGGTGTAAGAATCCCAGTGTCGGTGGAAGGGAACATGATTACCCAACCCTGATCCACTGGCTCTGTTGCATGAATTGCAGCAGATGATTGCAGTTTGGAATACAACAGTAGTAACTGCAGGACACCAGGAACTGGAAATCCACCAGGGATCTCTTCCTCTTGCCCCCCTACATAAAATCCAGCCTACTGCACCATTTTAATTTCCCATGAAATGCCCATGGAGTTGCTTTTTGGAGAATTAAAACAGTGGATAGGCTCAGCTGATGGTTAATGTTCAGGCTGTGGCTCAGTGTTCTGTTTGCGTACCCATGCATGACTACTAGATAAGAACCCAGTGACAGAGAACTAAAATAAATTTTGCAAAGGACCCTGTCAAACTTGGAGCAGGACCCAAGTAGCAGTATAAAGTTGGAATAGTCCAGTAAATCTGTACTCCATAGCAGACTTGAAAGGAGGCTCCAATGACACCAGTGGGACTAAGAATTCATCTACACATAGAAGATCTGCCAAACAATAACCAGATTGTGTAAGTAGAAGCATTCAGGTTTGAATTAACAACTAGGACGGAAGCATCCCTCCACTCTGCTGGGCATGTGAATAGCCACTTAACTCCCCAGCCAATGATTGGGATAAGATTATCCCCCCTTGCTAAGCAGGGGCATCATTTGACATCACGTCCGATGTCATGCACCCCTCAGTATGTCCCATCCCCCACCCAGTGCATGAGTGTTCGCCCATGGCAGTGGCGGGTAGGGAGTGTGGTCCCAGTGGCGGCGGGCTGTGGGGAATAGTGGCTACCTCAATACTGGAGAGAGGGGCTCAACCCCCTACCCACAAATATTGAGGGGACTGAAGCCCCTTCCTCCCCCTATAGTTTGTGCTCCTGTTGCTAAGTGAGCCTTGGGTATGTAAACCCAACATGTGTACCCAGACCCCTCTGTCCGGTATTCACCAAGGTGTGCACACCTGGCCTAAAGGGCATTCCCAAGGACCTCATAAACTGAAGGCTGTGGAAGGAGGCTTGAGGGTGCCCTGAACCCAACAGTGCCTTAGGGAGCCTGCCAATTAAGTTTTGACATAGCTAATCCAAAGGATGAAGTTTCACCGATAACAAAACTGTTCCAATTTACTCCAAATGATGAACTCTTTCTGAAAGGGATGCTTATATAATATTTAACCAGCCTTTCTCACTGAAAGCCCAAACAGATTTCTCTATGAATGCAGCCTAGATGTTAATCCCCCGTGGCACCAATTTCCTTTCACTTTAATGGTGCACCATAAAGTTTTTGCCAATCATAAGCATTTTCTTAAAAGCCTGGAAATGCAAATTAATAGTTTGCTAGTGAACCCAAACTGATGTAGGAGAGAAGCAGATGCCATATTAAAAAAGATACTGATGGAGAATGTTAAACTCAATTTAAAAAGTAGCAATGCAATTAAGGAAAAGGGAAATGCTGAATGAAGGTAATTGGTGAAGAAGATTATGTTTCTAAAATCTTGCACATTCTGTGGAGAATTTGTAAGTACTTCTCATTGATCAATAAAGATCAGTTCTTTTACAGCTGAAGGATATTAAGGAAGGATCTAGAAAACAGATAGGTTTGAGGAAAATGGAACTAAAGGTTACTTCCAGATCACCCACTTATTAAGCACTCATCCTGGTTTGTCTGTGGAAATGATATAGAACCCTTGAATGTTTATTGAGAATTCATTCTTATTTTTGCAGGCAATTTTGTGGGGTTATACAACATTGCATCAAGCAATTGTCATCTCAACTTTTCCAGTGCATTCCCGTATCACTTTCTTTGTTGCAAAACATCTCTTGCTCCCATTTGGAAGTTGGTTTGTTGTGCAAGAGCGCAAGTCCTCTGTAATTGCACAACCTGAATTTGTTGGAATGTGATTGAATCCCACCTGCAAAATAGCAACAGTTTGGAAGCAGCCAGTGTAGGAACTGTAACCAATACATATGCAATGGTCTGTTGTTGTTGCTGTTTTCTGTGGTCACTTTAGACATCACACATTTGGGAGTGGGCCATTGCTCAGGAGAGCATGTGCTTTCCAGAAGGTCCCAGGTTCAATACATAGTTTATCCAATTGAAAAGTACTTTAGGTAGAAGATTTCTAAGACCTTGGATAGCTACTGCCAGTCAGAATAGACTGAGAGATACTGAGATTGGCAGATACATAGATCCCAAGTGGGGACAGCCTAGAGGGGAAAAATGAGGGCTGATGGATGGACAAATTGGGGGCTGGGGTGGCACAGTATACATGTATTGTTGAGAATGGAAGAGGGAAGCCCTCTGAAGGCAATTAGTTCAGATTTCTGGAAGAAATGGAGCAGAAGAGCCAAAATGATAGATCAGTGGAAGGATAAGTGATGGAAAAGCAGGGTATAAATCCTCTACGTACTTACAGATATAAACTAGGGCTGTGCAACCACTATGGATGAATCCCAAATTTCAAACTGAATCAGGCACTGAATTCAAGATTCATCAAAAGTGGTTGCACAACCCTGGACTATATGGAGGGAAGGGAGCCATATGAAAGCAATCAGTTCTTACTTCTGGCAGGAGTGATCTATCTCTCCTCCCACAGCTACTGCAGGAGAAGAAAGAAGATGGAAATTGTCAGAAAGTGAGTACCACCACACACTTGCAGCTCTGGTCCTGCTCACATTTGACTCTGGCCTTACACAAAACTGTCTCAAGCCCTGAATATCACTAGCATTCAGTCTTCAACAGAATAAAGTTCCTAGGACTTCCGGGGAGGTGCCTCCGGTAATAGCGGAATTCCTCTGACCGGGAGGAATCTGCTCCTTGGGAATCTGGGTCTGGCTGCCACGGCGAAGGCGGAGACCCGTTAAAATCACAGGCAGGAGAAGCCTGTGAACGTGGGATTCGGCGGGCACCTTTTGCGTCTCCCCCACTCGCGGGGAACCCCAGTTTTTTGGGCTCCAGAGCGACGTGGGGTGAGCGGCGCGGTGCATCGAATCGTCTGCTTCTTCCACGGAGTGAAGCCACATAGCTGTTGCCAGAGAGCGCTGACCTTTTCCTGTGGACAATTTGACTTTAAAGTAATTACCCGTGAGTAGAGCTGAAGCGGAAGAATTGGATTTCTAAATGTTTAATTTGGTACCGTAACGGGGAGGTTCAAAACAGGAAGTCCGCCTTTCCCTTTTGTAAATAGACTGAGGCAATGAAGTTGCAAGCTGGAGTACTGGAAGGTCTTTTGTAAAAGATCAAATTTCCAATGGTAAAGAACATTAAACCCCCTCTTGGAGGCAGGAGAAGAGAGGGGGAAGTTGCGGATTGAGTATGCCTGCGGGAGAGAGCGAAGAGACTTAAAACACTGCCGCTCTGACCCTGGAAACGGGCTGCTAGTAGGACTGACGTCTTTTGGAATGTTCATTGACAGCGTTTAGAACGTTCATTGACAGCTAGTTAAATAAGAGAAATACATTGTTTCTACTGTCTCCGGCTGCTTTAAAAAGGAGTTAAAGTAACTGAAAATTGAAACTAATTTGAAACTAATTTTGGATTGTTTAAAAGAGGATACTATTGACTATTACAAATAGAAACTGTTTCCCCCTAGTGGAAGCCTTTGAAACTGGTTGCTTTACAAGAGCTGGACTAGGGGAATTTCCAGCTGCAAGTTAAAAACTGTGAGACTCTGGGACTGACCTTGAATCTTTTAAGTGTTATGGTAAATGGAAGAGGAAAAACAGACCAGTCAACTGCTGACAAAACATTAAGGTCTGGGAGGACTTGGTAACAATCCAGGAGAGGTCTATTATTAGGCCCTCCTGCTCCTTCTGTTGCTGTCTTTGTACTAGTATATTTAAAACCAAGAGGAATGTCGACAGAAGAGGCTTTAGTGGCTGCATTATATAAGATAAATGACTCATTGGATCAGCTTCACAGGAAAATGGACATGATAAATGCGAAAGTGGATGTTTCAATTACTAAAATTAACTTAAATACAGAAAGTATACATAATATCAATACAGAAACCACCCAGAAATTGATACAAGAACCTATTTTGATATGGCAAACTGTAGAGGAAGTCAGGGAAAAAGCTGTTGCTGCTGAAGGTAAAGTAACACAACTGGAGAGAAAGAGAAAGAGAGCCCCAGCCCTACAGAGGCAATTTGATGAACATAAGTTGACGCTTGCTATGACTGAACTTAAAGAAAAACAGACGAATTTGAGGATTAGAGTTCACCTTTGGTGGACATGCCCAAGGATTAAGACACTCTGGGAGATGATTCATAACGAAATGAAAAAGGTATTTAAATATACCCTTTTGAAGAAACCAGAGGCCTTTCTCCTGGGCATGGTCGGCCAATTGGTGTTAAAGAAGGATAGAATTTGTTTCATGTATGCAACAATAGCAGCAAGAATACTCATTGTGAAGTACTGGAAGACACAAGATTTATCCATTCAGGAAGAATGGCAGATGAAGTTGATGGACTATATGGAATTGGCGGAAACGACTGGCAGAAATCCGAGACCAGGGAGAAGAGTTGGTGGAAGAAGACTGGAAAAAGTTTAAGACTATTTATAGAAATACTGTAAAAATAATGAATGTTAGAAAAATGTTGGAATGAAGTTATATGGCTTTAGTAGAAATGCTATAAGGAATCAAGTATAAATAGATTAATAGTGTATTAAAGGGAAAATAAGGCTAGAATATGTTAAGATAATTATAGGATAGAAAACAGAGGAAGATGGAAAGGAATTGCTGAAATAATTAATAGAAGTGGAAAACAAAAAGGGAGGTGTGAGGAGGTCGTGGAAATAAGTGAATGAAAGATGGGATAATGAAATTGTTTTGTGTTTGAAATGGTTTGTGTCTTGCTTTGTTAGTTTTCTGTTTTTCTGTTTTTCTTTTTTTGTTCTTTCTTTTTTTGTCTTTCTGTTTTGTTGTGTTTAAACGGTTGAAAATTAATAAATATTATTTAAAAAAAAAAAAAAACCAGAATAAAGTTCCTTACCCCTAGAGCAGGCCATACTTGAAAGAATGGGCTGGGAGTCTGGCTCAGTACAAGGTAGTTTCTTAAGTCAATGTGCCCCTAGGAATTGTGCTCCTAAATGGCCACCTGCAATATGAATGCAACAAGTATGCTGCTATGCATTATTGACTTTAATCTATTTCATTATGTATAGCTTTTACTTTGTTTGTAATCTGCCTTTGAGACCATTGGTGAGAAGACAATGTATAAATCAAGCAGCTACATGAGATGTGTGTCTTCCGGGTAGCGCTCCCAGGTGGAATCATATACTAGGGGAACTTTTCTCATTCACATGGCTATGATTTCTCTAGGATGCATGGGGAACCTGTGGCCCTCTCAATGTTGCTGGACTCCATCTCTGATCAGCTCCAGCCAACCTTGCCAGTGGTCAGGAATGATGGGAGTTAACATACAGCCATGTCTGGCAGATGACAGGTTCCCCAACCCTGGCCTAGGAAGTCCTGAATACTTCAAGCACTTGTGTCTACTGTCAAGTTACACTCACCCGCTGCCAATAATACAAAGATAGCTAGAATTTGCTTGATCTGACAGGCTTACTGGAAGTCGTTTACATCCCTGATACATGCAGATGTGAGGAGGTATGATTTATAATGCAGGTCTTTCAAAATAGCTTCCAGACAGGAAGAGGGCCTTGATTTATTTGTCCTATATAAATGGTTTCCTGGAAACAGAATTGTGTTATGTGTGCATGAGAGCAAAATGTTTGAAAGAGGGCTTGGGATTCTGGTTGTTGTCTTCCTTCCAGCTGACTCATGCCAAAAAGGCAATTTTCAAAAGGGGCTGAGGTTAGCTACAACTCTCCTCTTGCTGCAGGATGTTGTCATGGCAAAGGGATTCCATGGATATGTACTGAAGACAGAAGGGAAAGCATAGCCAAAGTGTAGTCTCCAGGCTGAGGGACAGTAGCGCTGACTACAGATGGCCATGATTAACAACAGGGGGAAGATAATGCCTGGTTAGATGAGCAACCAGAATGATCTAGCATGCTGATTTTTATGTCCTTATGGTTTACTGCTGTAGCAGCCATTGCCCAGCATTTTAAAAAATAAAATAAAAGGCCTATAACCTCTTCACTTCTTTGACCTTCCAAAGAAACAGTGTTTATAGAGGCATGTGAATTTATGCACCATATGGGATTCTACGTTGTGCAACAGGGTCCCACATTATCATGGTCTATACATGCAGTAGATGAGGGCACAGAAACCTGACATGGTAGAGGTTTACTTCAGGAGGCTATTAAGAGATGCTAGTTGTTGTTTTTCCAGGTCCTTCCATATGAAAATAAGCCTATGTGGAAGAAGGAAGCACCACCCAAGCTGGCTCCTGAGACCCCGGAGAGCTGCTGTCAGTCAGAGTACATAATATTGTGCTAGATGGACTAACAGTCTGACGCGGCATAAGGCAGTTTCCTATAAACCTGGGGAATGAAGAGGATTGCTTATAATTGCTGACTTCTGGCATATCTTTCTGCATTGTCAAGATGTTTTCAAATCTAATGTGTGGGAAACAAGGTAGATTCTAATTCCAAATGAGATTATTCACATCAGGGAAAAGGCAAGTCTATTCATTTTGAAGATTATATTTATATTTATCTCTTTCAGTGCTCCTCATTTGTTTTGAGGTGGGGCATCGAAGAAAATAATGTCATCGATACCCTTGGCTCTGTATCCACAGAGGCATGACCCTCTTCTCCTAAGCTGATTTCTTGGAGGCAGTGACGTTGTTGTGATGGTCCTTCCCAATGTAAACTGAAATTGCATATTTCAATCTCCAGGCTCCTTCTGAGACATAAATGTTTAATTCTCAATCTAGTCATCAGTCATGTTAGTTGATCTATGGAAAGTTATCTCGCCATCGAAAAGCTTCCTCTCGCTCCCTCCAGATGTATTAAGGGTATACAGGAGGCTTCTAAGGAGCTGATGTCAGAACAGGTCTGTTGATTAATGGGTCCCTAGGACATTCTGACACCTTTGTATGGATCGGAAAGATAAGAGACAGCGAGAGTCTGCCAGAGTGCATTGCTTTATAGCACGGAGCCAAAAGGTTAGAAGCATTGTAGAATTCCGGAGAGAAACATTAGACACAGAGTTTCCTCTGGGGCAGGATAATGGCCTGCAAAGGCTACCAATAGAGTGAAAGATCATTTTGTAGTACTCAAGCAAAAACCAGAGACAAGACAGATGATGCTAAAGGGTGAGAGTAAAAACAAGAATAAAGAATCCACAGAGAAATGAAGCTTAACATATGTCAAGAATGGGGGTGGGGTGCTTTCCTGAGTTCCCTGAAAGTATGCCTTAATCTATCAATAGTGGGAAGCAAGGTTAGCTGTAAAAAATGACACATTTTCAGTTTTAAAACTGGGATGAGGACCTGTGGTTCTCCAGATACAGGCGAACTCCAGATCCCATCATCCCTGACCATTGGGCATGCTGGCTGAGGCTGATGGGAGTTGTAGTCCATAAGGTACCCTGCTGTTGCCTTTAGAGTGGCTATTTTAAGGAAAAGGGCTTGTGTTGATAGTTAGTTAAACCATTTATTGTGGCAAATTTTTATTTGACAGAATGCCTAGTTTTAATAATTATTTTAACTGTGTGATTTGTTTTGTTTTGTTTTATGTATCTTACTTTGCAGTGGTTTCAGCTACACAAACAAATATATAGATGAATAAATATTCAGAATAGGGTAGCTTCATGTGTAACAGCTGTACTAAACTATTTACTCAAGTTTTGAGCCATAAATGGAAGCTTTTAAGGTGCTTGACTGTGTCCTACATAGTATGTCTGCTGTTTTCACCAGGAAGCAAAACAGGGGTGCTTATCAAGACCTTGGTAGGTTGTCAGGTAGGTTGCCAGGCTAGTGGCAGAACTGACATCAGATGTCAGCACTCCATTAGAGAGCTGCTGAGGGCCCAGCACCTCACAAGTTCACAGCAGAAGTCACAAATACAAAATTCCTCATGCATTCCTATTCACAGTGCAACCAAGCATTAAACACTAGGTGAGTTTGTATTCAGACTAAAGTAGAATGGGATCTCTTTTATCGATGGGTGAGAAATTTGATTCAATTCACATTTAAAGGTGAACTTTACAAATTTGCACTTTCCAAAACAATAGGCAAACCAAAACACAGACATCCTTCAAAATTTGACTTTTTCTGACAGTTGTTATATGTACAAAAAAGCATATACTAAAGTATGCATGGAAATGCATATATTTGTGGGGGGAGTATAAAAATGTATTAGGAAAATCGCTTTGCAAAAATGTGTCTATTAGTCAAAATTGCAAATGAAAATGTATTATCAGGAGAAATTTTCACTAAAATGCTGTTGAATTTTCATGAGGACTTTTAAAATTGAAAACTGACATGGAAATATGAGCTGAATTTAAGACTGGAAAATGAGATTTGCTCATTTGTATCATATTCACAGTTAACTGGGTGTGTCCCGTTGAATTAAATGGGGGTTATTGCTTAGTATACATATGTAGAATTGTCCCCACTGGCAGTAACCATCTGCTTGTTGCAAGGCTGTTCCTAGATAATGAGATGATGATACTTTATCAAGACAAATAATTTTAAGCTTAGGACCAATTATATCATATGGATTTTTTTATTTTTTTAAAAACCATTATGTTCAGTGGAGATCAGTCCAATAAGGCAAATGGGACATCCTCTCAACATTAAACTGCCCTAAACCTATTCTACCTGCCTGACATCCTTCTTTCAACCTTCTTGGGTCAAGGGGAGTAGCTGTCAGCTTTCCTCTCTTTAGCCTATATGTTGCCCTTATGGTATTCAATAGGGAGAAGGATGGGGATAAAACTATAAGTAGTTGCTTCTGCCTGTCATGAGTTCTGCCTTTGCATATCACTGGCTCTGATTCCACCTGCAGGTGGGCTTCCTTTTGGGCACCAGCCACCACTGATTATATTCATGAAATAAACTGTAAGATTCAGTGACACTCGGCTGGTGCTTTGGTTCTTTTACAAGACAATCTTTCTGGTATGGAAAACACCTATGAAGCTACATTTTGATCTAAGTTTGGAAATAAAGGGGGAAAGCTAATTAGTTTTAATTGGGTCAGACCAGGTAGGCTGATTGCCATAATTAACATCACCTAATGAGCATCCCAGGGGATTGTTCTTCAAGATGCACCAGGTGAAAGTGGGAAGCTTTTTGGTTTCTCACAAAGGAAGAAGGGCAGCTTCACACTAAGGTGAGCATAACATCCAGGGAATATGTGTATGAGGGAGCATTCAAAAGCTCAGTGCAGAAAGCTTAGGGGAAATACAAGACAGTGTGTTGGAAGGGGATTGTGGCTTAAGTTCAAGAAGTTTTGGTCAAGAGGCAAATACATGAGAAAGCATCAGGGGATTTGAAAGCTCTGTGTCAAACCTGCAGCTTGCTGGGCTTAATAAAAGTTGAATTATCTGCAGTGAAGATGCGTTAGGCGTGCACAATATTTGTTGCTTTTTTAACATTGATATTGACGAGCTTTCAGATGGCAGCCACCTGTAAGATGCTGCCAGTGCGTTACAGCCTGTTTAATGAGCACTCACCCCAATTTGCTTGTGCAGAGCTTACACAAAGGTTAGACTATGGTCTTTATTTAACCAATTTGTTTACAGGGAGGCTGCAACCCTGGGCTCCTTCAGGAGAAAGGGTAGGATATAAATTGAATAAGTCTGCATCTGTATTGGAATTGGTTTTTGGTTTTTTTAATTGTTTTATCTGTTGTGTGTTTGCTACCATTCTGCAGGACGAAGGGTGGTTAATAATAATAATAATAATAATAATAATAATAATAATAATGTGTTAGGGGAAGGGTTGTACTTCTAGTGGAGAACATGCTATGCTCATTCTGGGGTAGTTTGTCCACCTTTGGTCCCCACCCTGCACTCAGCTCTCATCTGTGGCTCCTAGAAGCTGTCACTATGCGACAGCAGCCACACCCTGGGAACAGCTTCAACTGACCAGCTAAACCAGGTGAGAGTAGCCAATGGGCCTGAAACCCTTGGTGAGTTAGGGACTTTCACTGCATGCAAAGACAGGCTTCTGTGGATCGAGCAGATGAGACCAATCATGGGTCCAATGCTGAAGAAGGCAATTTCTGCATGTGCTGTAGGAGGAAGTGAAGGGCTGGTGGGGCTCATCAACCTGGGAAGGTAGCCCATCTAGGAGAAGGAAAGCTCTGATCCTAAACCTCCATTGAGAGCTGGGCCAGAATGTGCTTCCCCTCAAGTTTTACATCTCCTTTCTTCAGTCCACAAAGTTTAGTTGACAGAGGTTTAGTTAGTGAGTTTTGGGGACTGTGTACATCCATACACACAACCCCATGGCTCTGACCTGACCAGATAAACACTTGATCCAGCCCTGAATAAATATGTTTTTGAGTGAACATTAGGGTTAATTTTATATGCCATCTTGACTCAAAATGGTCCCTGGCATCAAAAGCTATATGCAGATTGCCGCTTCTACCAATTGTTGCTAGGTTTGGTAACAATCTCTCAAGAGGCATCCAAGTTGGATCTGTCACACCAAAAATCAGGTGAAGTCATGCCAACATTGCATTTCAGACTGCCATCTTTATTCAAAATAGCATCCAGCATCCCAACATTGATGAAAGCTACTGCTCCCACCTCAGGAACCCTCCTGCAAAGTTTGGCGATGATATCTCAGGAGGCATCTGAAGAGAACAGAGAACAAACATAAAAACCACTTTCCAGAATATATGCTAGATACTTGTATAATAATAATAATAATAATTATTATTATTATTATTATTATTATTTATACCCCGCCAATCTGGCTGGGTTTCCCCAGCCACTCTGTGCGGCTTCCAACAAAACATTAAAATACACTAATTCATGAAATGTATATCAAAAGCTTCCATAAACAGGGCTGCTTTCAGATGTCTTCTAAAAGTCTGGTAGTTGTTGTTCTCTTTGACATCTGGTGGGAGGGTGTTCCACAGGGTGGGTGTCACTACCGAGAAGGCCCTCTGCCTGGTTCCCTGTAACTTGGCTTCTTGCAGTGAGGGAACTGCCAGAAGGCCCTCGGCGCTGGACCTCAGTGTCCGGGTAGAATGATGGGGGTGGAGACGCTCCTTCAGGTATCGTGGACTGAAATATACTCAGAGTCGCAAAGTGATTACATGCTCTTTATTCAGCTCATAGTGGTGAGGAGGAATGAATAAATGTCCCCTCACAGTATCTGCTTTATATACATTATTTACACAATGGGCTGCGCATGATTGGCTAATTCTGGAATTCTACTGTAAGCCAATCAGGTTGTGGATTCACTTCTATCTGGAGCAGGATTGGGTGGTTCCTGCCAACCAATCATACTGCTGCATTGTTCTAGGACCAATCAGACTGCTGCATTCTGAATCCTATTGTTCTAGGACCAATCAGACTGCTGCCTTTTGGATCCTATTGTTCTAGGACCAATCAGACTGCTACAGTTTGGATCCTATTCAACTCAGTACATAACACCCCTCCCCTCTAAGTTCCAGTCCTGCCCGGGAGGTCGCATTCATAGTCCTCAAGGTATGCCGGCGGCCTACGTGTGCGTTGTGGCCTGGGGTGTTCCCTGGTCCGGGCTCCGGGTTCTGGCTCGTGTTCCAAGGATGCTGGCTGTGATGCGGCTGTTTGGTCTGGTGCAACCGGCTCGCTCAGTCGTGGTTCTGGTTCCGGTGTCCTTTCGGCCTCACGGGTCCTCTCTGTATTTACTGATTCTGCCTCTCCTGCTGGCCCCTCCTGCTCTATGGGCCTCACTGCCCCGCTGTTCCCTTGGGACTCCTCTGACCTGTCCTCCTCCTGGTTTTCTCCCGGGAATCGTCGCCGTATCTGGTCGCAGTGGCGGCGCCAGCATTGCCCCCCATCCGTTAGCACCTCGTACGACACGGGGCCAGTGACCTTGGTGATTGTGGCGGGTACCCATGCTGGGCCTGCCCCAAAATTCTTTGCGTACACTGGGTCCTGGGCCTCGAAGGTCCGGGGGTTCCTGCCTTCCCCCACCACTACCTCATCCTGAGCTCTATCGGGGTGAAGGCGGTCCAATCTGATTGCAAGGCGCCGACCCATTAGTAGTTCAGCGGGGCTCCGGCCAGTCGTTGAGCTGGGGGTGCTGTGCTGTGCTAGAAGGAATGTGGCAAGGCGGTACTCCCAGTCCCCTTGCGTCATGCGGCGAAGGGTGTCCTTGGTGGTCCGCACCATGCGTTCTGCTTGGCCATTGGTGGCAGGGTGGAACGGCGCCGAACGGATGTGGCGGATGGCGTTCTGCGCTGTGAAGGTTTGGAATTCTCCTGACGTAAATGCAGTCCCGTTGTCTGAGACGAGAGTGTCAGGGAGCCCGTGGGTTGCAAACAGCCTGCGTAGTACCCGGATGGCTGCGGACGTGGAAGTGGACGGTACCAGTGCGACTTCCAGCCATTTGGTGTAGGAGTCCACCACTATGAAGAATGTTTTCCCCTGAAAGGGGCCAGCGAAATCCACATGCAGGCGTGACCATGGTGCTCGGGCGGACTCCCAGGACTGGACTGGGGCCCTTGGGGGATCTGGGCGGGATTCTTGGCAGGCCTGGCAGTGTTTGACCCAGGCCTCTATCTCTCCATCGATCCCCGGCCACCACACATAACTCCTGGCAAGGGCCTTCATTCTTACTACCCCTGGATGTGTCTCGTGTAGGGCTGTGAGGACCCTTTTGCAGAGGGGCTGGGGAACAACGACTCTGCTTCCCCATAACAGGCACCCCTTGTGGGCCGACAGTTCATGTTTGCGGGTTGTGTAGCCGGCGAATTCTGGCCCGGGGCTGCTGCTGGGCCATCCCCTCCACACCCAGTCCAGGACCCGGGAGATGACCCTATCTTTCTTGGAATGGTGTGCAACTTCTTGTGCCTGAATGGGGCGGTCGGGAAGCAGCTCCAGGCTCATAACCTCTTGTGCAGGTGCTGGGTCAGGGCCTGTTTCCGGTAGTGGTAGCCTGCTGAGGGCGTCCACATGGCCCATCGCCTTCCCAGGTCGGTGAATCAGTGCATACTGGTAGCTGGCAAGGAAAATTGACCACCTGAGGACGCGAGGAGACAGCACTTGGGGGGTCTGCTTTTCGGGGGCAAACAAGCCAAGCAACGGCTTGTGGTCAGTCACCACGGTGAAGGGCCGCCCGTACAAGAAATCATGGAATTTTTTTACTCCCTTTACGATTGCCAGACCCTCCTTGTCGATTTGCGAGTAGTTCCGCTCGGTTGTGTTGAGTGTCTGGGAAAAGTACGCCACCGGTACCTCTCTTCCATCCGGGAGTTGGTGCCCCAGGACAGCTCCAATGCCATAGGGTGAGGCGTCGCATGCTAGCACCACCGGCAGCCTCTCGTCGAAGTGTGCCAAGACCGAGTTTGAGACAAGCAAGTCCTTGACTGCCTGGAATGCGGCCTCCTGGCGCTGGCCCCACACCCAAGGGGCCCGCTTGTCCAGGAGTCTGTGTAGGGGCTCCGCTACCGCCGCCTTGTGGGGAAGGAAGGAATGGTAAAAGTTCAATAGTCCCAAGAAGGCCTGAAGTTCAGTCTTGCTCTTGGGCGCTGGGGCATCACAAATGGCCCGTACCTTGTCCCCAGTCGGGTGGACCCCTTCTGCGTCCACCATAAATCCCAGAAAGTCCACCTGAGGCACTCCTAGTAGACATTTTTCCCGCTTCACCTTGAGACCCGCCGTCTGGAAACGGTGCAGAACGGTGCGGAGGCGGTCCTCAAACTCCTCTGGTGTGGGGCCGGCATTCAACACATCATCGAAGAAGGGGGTGACGCCAGGAATCCCTTTAAGGAGAGAGTCCATTATATTCTGGAATATGCCTGGTGCCACGCTGACACCGAATTGCAGCCGCTTTACCCTGAACGCTCCTCTGTGCGTCACAATCGTCTGTGCCTCTGCTGTGGCCTCATCTACTGGTAGCTGTTGATATGCTTGGGCCAAGTCCAGCTTGCCAAAAATTTTCGACCCAGCCAGGGTGGCAAGGACATGGCTGACCACTGGCACTGGGTATGCGTGGGCCGTGAGGGCCTTGTTTATGGTACATTTGTAGTCTGCGCAGATGCGGACCGAACCATTAGGCTTGACGGGTGTGACGATTGGGGTTTCCCAGGGAGCATTAGGCACCGGCTCCAGCACTCCTTGCTCTACGAGTCGGTCCAATTCCTCGTCTATACGGGGTTTCAAGGCGAACGGGACCCGGCGGGCCTTGAGCCTGACCGGTCGTACTGCGGGGTCAAGCTGTAGCGCAATGGGGGGGCCCGTATACTGTCCCAATTTCCCATCGAAAACCCCTGGAAATTCCTTGCATATGGCGTCCACGTCCACTTGTAAGCTAGTGTGGTTCACCCCGGTGACAGCTAGCCCCAGTGGTCCAAACCATGCCAATCCCAGTAAGCTAATGTAGGGGCCCTTGACCACAAGCAAGTCCAGTTGCCGCGTCCGCCCTCGGTATTGCACCCTGAAGGTCCCCACCCCCATTGTGGGGACCTTACGTTTCTGGAAGTCCCGGAGGGTGAATGGGGCCGGCCTGAGTTTGGGACCCCCAGTGGGACACAGTTTCCTTAAGGTCCTTGCCGAGATTATGGATAGAGTTGAACCCGTGTCAAGCTCCATGCGGCATGGGGCCCCCTCTATCTGTACCTCTACATAAATTTTCTCTACGTTGGGGTGGGGCAACTGGTATACCTGGAAGTCCGTGAGCTCCGTCGAGTTGCCTTGGTGCGTTGGGCCCCGGGACCTGGGGCTCTTGGATTGGTCATCTGATGCCTGGTGTCGGGTGGGCCGAGCCCGACACACCCGGGCGATGTGTCCCGATTTTCTGCACTGCCTGCACTCTGCGTTGCGGAAACGGCAGGTCCTCCTCTCGTGACTCTCCCCGCAGCTTGCGCAGTTCCCTCCTTCTCGTCGAGGCAGCTGTGGTCTGTGCGCTGCTTGAGTGCGCTGCTGTACTCGGTGCACCTCCTCCCTGTCGGATCCTGAGTCGTCGGTGAGGTCTTCATGGTGGACCCTCGGTTGGGATGGCAGGCTCGGCCGTGCCTCTTGGGTCGACCTCTCGGCAGCTTCTGTTGCCAGGGCCTCCTCCAGAGCGACCTGGAACGTTAGGTCCTTCTTAGCGTAGAGGCGCCGTTGCAGCTTCTCATCCTTCAGGCCACCGACGAGGCGGTCACGAAGCATGTTCTCCAGCTCTGAGAAGTTGCAGAACCGGGCGGCTTGGCGGAGAGAGGTCACAAACCCAGTTATGGTTTCCCCAGGGGCTTGCCGCTTTGCGTAGAAGGCATTTCGACGAGCCACCACTGAGGGCTGCGGCGAAAAGTGCCCCTTCAGCTGTTCCATTATTGTTTTGTATGGAACAGTAGCGACATCTTCAGGCGCAAGGAGAGCCCGGGCGATTTCAAACGTCTCCTCTCCGCAGACGCTGAAGAATATCGCCCTCTTCTTGGCGTCTTCTTCGTCGGTGACCCCTTTGGCTTCTAGGAGGAAGGTGAAACGGGAGGCGTACGCTTCCCAGTCTCCAGATGCTGGGTTGAATGGCGAGAAGCTGCTGTTGGCTGCCATTCTGAGTTCCTTGTGCCCCGGAGCTGAAGCCTGGATACACGGTGCGAGGCAGCGGTGCGGCCGTTGGCGGTGCTGCGGTGCTGTGTGTGGCAGTCAGCTCAGCGGGATCCCACCTTCGTCGCCAGTGAAATATACTCAGAGTCGCAAAGTGATTACATGCTCTTTATTCAGCTCATAGTGGTGAGGAGGAATGAATAAATGTCCCCTCACAGTATCTGCTTTATATACATTATTTACACAATGGGCTGCGCATGATTGGCTAATTCTGGAATTCTACTGTAAGCCAATCAGGTTGTGGATTCACTTCTATCTGGAGCAGGATTGGGTGGTTCCTGCCAACCAATCATACTGCTGCATTGTTCTAGGACCAATCAGACTGCTGCATTCTGAATCCTATTGTTCTAGGACCAATCAGACTGCTGCCTTTTGGATCCTATTGTTCTAGGACCAATCAGACTGCTACAGTTTGGATCCTATTCAACTCAGTACATAACATGGACCGAGGCCATTTAGGGATTTAAAGGTCAGCGGCAACACTTTGAATTGTGCTTGGCCAATTCTGAGTTTCAGCTGCCGATTTTCTGGCCTGGACAACACTAATCACCTCTGGCCCCATCAGAATGATGAATGGCTTCCCCCAGACCCTGAAATCTACACTACTACTCGGGCCTGGCAGATGCTATCAGTGTAAGCTACTTTTTTTAAAAAAAGGGGGGGAGCCTTGTGTCAGTCTTGGGTTGTTTGTAGCTCCAGTGTTCAGCCAATTATCAATGTTCTCTATCTCAAGCACAAAACAATCCCAAGACATAACTTTCAATTTAATTACATCCTCTTTCACATATTTCAATGACATTTTCCAGATCACCGGAATATCCGGGCTGTGCAAAAATATGAAAAGCCAATAGTTCAGTGTGCATGATTTCTATGTTATTGAAATCAAAAGCATATGTTTTCCTTGTGGGATGCTCTCATTTTACATTGCAGGGCATGGTAGACATACTCTCACACACTCATAGGAATGTATTTTCACCCCCTTGGGTTTTTGTTTTTAAAGCAGCTCCTCATTTGCTCCATATGCACAAAACCCCCACTCATTTAAGAAGGGTTTCATGTCAGCAGAGAATCTCTGAGAATCAGGTTGCAGCTCACACCTAACTTAATGATCCACCTGGAAAAGAAATCCCAGATTGTCAAAGAAAAAGCAGCCAATCTAAGCAAGGAGAAACCAAGTGCTATGGCAGGGAGCTATTTGCAATCGTCGGATTAACAGAAGCAATGACCTTTACACACTCCAGAAGAATCCATATGGGCCCCAGAGCACAACAACACTTCGTCAAGCAAAATATCTCAGTCGTATCTAACATGGGAGGAATATCTAATTCTGCAGTCAGCACTGGAACAAACCTGGCACGAAAATCCTGAGCTTTAGCCACCCCTTCGTTACTAAAAGAGCCACCAAGATTTGTGGTATCCAAGCAGCATTGTTTTCCAGGATTCTTCCTCTCTCTTTTTTGAACAAAATGTTCGCTTAAAATGTTGGACTATCAGTTTTTGAGGATGGAAAACAGATGGGCTACAGTCAATTCCATCAAGAATCCAAATTAAATCCATTGGCTTGTTCTTAGTTTGAATTAATGAAAGTTGAATAATATGCACTGGCAGCCTGTGAAGCTTCTATGATTTCTGGCAGCGTAAGATCACAGTGCATTAAATCCACATATAGCCAACCTCATCCCTGGTGTAATTCCACTGAATTCAAAGAAGTAACCACAGGGATGAGTTTGGCCTGTTGAATTCCACCCACCCACCCACTTCCCTACTATTTCATTACAAGCTGTCAAGGCCCACTTGAGCCACGTAAATTGTGATATTGCACTTTGACAACACTACATTTAAACAAGGTTTTGGACTGTTTCACACATGCATGCCCCCTTGATTTTCTTTTCCTGCATATGGTGACTTCCAGTTGAATGTGCAAAAACCATAGATGACACTCTAGACTTACACTTTTCACTGAGCATAGGTACAAGCTGTCACTACACACGTACTCAACTGCTTGTGTGACAGGGTGTGCACCTGTTGATTTGTACACAGATGATAACTTGTTGATCACTAAATGTGAATAACTGCACAAGTGTACAGCTCAAATATTTGTGTAAGCATTTATATAAAATGTACACCCATGGAATGTAACTTGTGAACCCCCTTCTGCTTGCAATAGTAGAAGAGTTCCATTGGTAACCTACCAGAGCAAATTCAAGGTCTCACCATTGGTATATAATGTCATTAACAACTTGGGACCAGTTTCATTGAGGGGCAGCTTTACCTCTGTGTGCTTACTTGACTGCTTCAGTCTCTTGAACTTGCACTCTTGCAATTATCATATGAGGTTTGCTCTGCACCTGTAAAGAGTTGAATGTGGCAGTGCCTGCACTCTGGAATGCTGTTAATATTAGCCAAACACCCTCAGTGTGTAGACACTGGCTAAAAAACACTTTTGTGTTGGCAAGCCTTTCCAGATGTATAAGAAGATAGATAGATAGATGATAGATAGATAGATAGATAGATAGATAGATAGATAATATCTATGTTCTATCTCCTTAAAAAATACTGATTTTATTTGTATACTGAGAATTCAAAACTGAAGCAGTATTTTTGCAAAGTCTGCAACTCCTCACCCAGAGTTAGTTTTTATTTGTCTGAGGTTATCCCAGTGTAAAAATATATAAAAATATTTATCTATAAATATTTATCTTTTCCACCTCTCTTGGTCTTAAAGATCCACAGTGTCATTTTATTAAAATAATTTATGCTGGGCACATTTTTCATTACTCACTCTATTTTATTCATATCCTTCCTTTGCTTTTAATGAAGGAGGGAACTTGAGTTGGCTTAAATGAGGTCTGCAGGCAATGATCCACCCAGGTACAGACCAGATCCAGAGCTGGTTAGGTGCAACAAGATGGTTGCATCATGTACCTTCAGGAAATGAAAGAAATTGTGTGGCAGGTAAAAGCAGCATAGGAAGGGGACATAGTGCTTGCAGGGCCTTCTTGGTAGTGGAGGTCCTGTGCTCCATGGGAAAAGGTGGGGAGAGAAGGAGGGAGCTCCAGATTGACTGCAGTGGCCCTCAGGGGTACACATATCCTTTGTCTACCTGAAGCTTCCCCGATTTGGGTACTGCCTTGCTCCATCCCAGTGATCATAGCAGTACCACAGGGAGGTTGCCAATGCCACTCCACCTCATCCCTGCAGGTGTGGGGAGATATCAGAGGCTTTGGGGGAGGGGTATGACAAGGTGGCCGAGAGTGTCACCCTCACACCATTTTTATTTTCACTTAAAGCAAAGCTAAGCTGTAGGCAGCATCTTATAGCCTAGAAATGTTGTCCACATCATCAGCTCTGGTCCTCCTTTTCAAGTAAACAGTGGCTGCAGCCAAGCTCTGCTTGGGGGGAATCATAGATCAGAGTTGGAAGGCAACCCAGAGGACCATCTAGGAATATGCAGCTGTCCCTTATGGGACCTTGGTGTTATCAGCACCACACTCTAACCAACTGAGCTTGCAAACAAAGTGGTGCCTTAGCTTTCTTTTAAGGAAAAAACAGGAATGGCATTGGGGGTGGGGAGAGAGAGTGCGAGCGCCCTCAACTACCTTACTGAATCTAAGCAACTGACCCCCTCATCCAAAAGTGGAATGACTTTCACCCTCACCCAATGGCTTGAGAACTTCTGGGAGGGTTTTTTGCCCCTCCACAGAAGTGCTGGATGGAGTGGGGGAACCTCAGCCATATAACTTATTCCACAGCTAGTTTAATCTCCATCCCCTAAATATGCTTTTCGTTTGTTCTTCATGGCCAGTTAGTCTCTGACACCTTTGGAAAGGATGTTAGTGAAGATGCCAGCTTTGATTATGATTTTTGGAGGAGAGTCCTTTTCAGTTCTCATAACATAAGTATCAGACATCAGGTGGCTACAGCTTTGACATATTAGTGAACTGAAATTAATAAATATTAGGAAGTTAGCTGAAGAAGCAACCGGGCTAATGCCATTTCC
Organism: Podarcis pityusensis; assembly: GCF_964106645.2. Taxonomy (NCBI): domain Eukaryota; kingdom Metazoa; phylum Chordata; class Lepidosauria; order Squamata; family Lacertidae; genus Podarcis; species Podarcis pityusensis. The sequence goes on from NC_138033.1 coordinate 44,947,171, forward strand.
AGCACCCCCGTTTTAATTCAAAGGTGAATCCAACCAGCCAAACAAAAAATAATCCTTAAGAATACAAGAGCCCTGCTGGATCAGGCCAAGAGCCAATCTTGTACAACCTTCTGTTTTCTCAGAGGGCAAACAAATGCCTATGAGATGACAACAAGCAAAACATGAGTGCAACAATGGTCTCCCTTACACAAAAGGATGTCAGCTAAGTCAACAACCCATGGAAAACGTCCCCGTCCCCCCCCCGAAATGAAGAAAGAAGGAATTTGGATCAACACTAGCCAGCTACAAAACTTACTCAGATAAGTCAAAATAAAAATATAAAATGATTTTTTAAAACGTAAGATGACCGTGAGCTAAATATGCATATACTTGATTGATTACTATGTGCCTACTTTCCTGATAATTGGGAATGGTGGTGCAGAGGCTGAGAAGTTGCATTTGATAGAGCAGGGTTTGGGAATCTGATGTAGGTGCCAAATGCAGCTCCCTAGGTCAAGGAATGTGTCCTTGAACTTCAATATTGCCCCGGTCTTGCCTGGTGAGCTCTGGCTAGCACTAGTGGTGGCGGCAGCAGCAGTAGCAACAGCTCTGCCTTGATCAGTATCATGCAACTGGGAGATAAGCTCCTAAATCACTCCAGACATAGTGTTGCTGATGGGCATTGTGGGAAATAAAAATGGTGACTCCCAAACTTCTCCACTTGGGAGTCCAGGGCAAGCATCTGCGGTGGGCTGTGCCCATGTTGGCTGTGGTGTATTGATGCCAAGTCTGAGCATTAGTTACTTAAATTGAATATCATCCTTATTGGATCATCTGAGTGAGCAATCTAGTCTAGTGACCTGTATGTTAACCAGGGTGTAAGAGTGTCCCAGATCTCGGACTGCAGTGGTAACTAATCGAATCAGGTTCAGATTTTCTCTTTGGGCATGAGATTCACCTTCAGTCAGTTGTAAAAAAGAGAAAAGCCTGTTTTTCCCAGAACACTTTTAAGCGATCCTTCCGATAAGAGTTGACAGGCCGTCGTGCGAATGTAGTCAGCATGTATCTTAAGTGGTGAGAAAGAGCTCACAATAAATAATGTATTTGATGAATGTAGCTTCATTTTCTGCCCAGCTATGCGATATGACGTGACAAAAGAGCTAAGCACAGGAAAGGAGGATGTGGATGACACAGTGGAGATGTGTGCTAATGAAGCTCTTTTAAGCCCTAGTCAACTACAAAGAAACACATTTCATTTTCCAACATAAGGAAGTGAATGCTAGTGATGTCACAGAAGTTGGCTGGGAATACAAATCTTCTGATGGTCTCCTCTGCTCCTAGGTGAGCATCACAGAATTAGAATTGAAATTCTAATGCCCTTGCGTTTGCAGTGGGATTAGAAAATGGCTCCTAATTCAGCCTGGAATTAGTCAAACTATTTTCCAGTTCTTTAGGAAACTAACTCAGCTAGCCAAACCTAAATCTGAATTAAGCATACCTGGGTATGGAATAATTTGTTAGTTTCCAATCCTAAATCCAGTTCCCCACATTTCTGCAGCAATGCATATTAAGAATAAATCCTAATGCAAATTCATTGTTTTAGTGCCATTTTTTCCTAATACATTTTGCTGTTTTGCTGTTTTGACTAATATACAGTGGTACCTCGCGTTAAGAACTTAATTCATTTTGGAGGTCCGTTCTTAACCTGAAACTGTTCTTAACCTGAGGTACCACTTTAGCTAATGGGGCCTTCTGCTGCTGCCGCGCCGCAGCCACGCGATTTCTGTTCTCATCCTGAAACAAAGTTCTTAACCCGAGGTACTATTTCTGGGTTAGCGGAGTCTGTAACCTGAAGCGTCTGTAACCTGAAGTGTCTGTAACCTGAAGCGTCTGTAACCCGAGGTACCACTGTACACAGTTTTGCAAGCCATTTCCCACAATACAATGCATTTTATGCACACTTTCCCCTAAAATATAGATTTTGTTACACATTGCATGAAAAACAGAATTGAAAAAATCAGAGAAGTGCAAGTTTTGAAGAAAAGTTGTGTTTTGGTTCTATAAGTGGAAACTGGTTAGTTTCTCATTAAAATTCAAACAAAACTGAGTTTCTCCCCCACCCCGGAGACCAACCCAGGGTGTTTTCCCCATCACTAGAAACCACTATTTGCTGTTTGACATCTGTTATTTTTCTTTACAAAAGTCGGTGGGAATTTTTCTCCCTCTCTCTATAATATTCAAGCTCGGTAGCCTTCTGGTATTTATCCATACACTTCACATTGTGTAGAGGAAGAAGTGGGCCTTCCTATCACCATGCATGAATTGTGTGTGTGGGAAAATTCCGGCAGCAAGAAGCCCACACTAGTGTAGAACATCTGTTTGGCATGCAGAAGACCCCAGATTAGATTCCTAGCATGTATAGGTAGGCCTGGGAATACTTCCTGTCTGAAACTCTGGAGGGCTGCTGCCTGTCACTGCAGACAATAATAGAATAAGCCCTTCTTATAATTAGAATTTAGGAGGACTGGAATACAGAGTACAGTGAACCAGAGTCACAGTAATGCAATGGATCTGAGAAAATTTCATAGGGAAACGTGTTCATGGAACAAGCAACAACCCTCAAGTGTTAAATCAAAGCAGAAAATAACTATCTTTAATTCCCAATATTTAGAAAGGCACTTAGGGTGCAACCCTAGGGCTCCTGGAAGGCTGTCCCAGGGGGCAGAGGATATGATGGACCTCACTTTCTGTGGGCAGAGATGGAGGTCTGCAGTAGAAACCCTTCAGTAATTGGTGTTAGAAAGCTCAACTTCTGTGATTGTTCAGCTGGCAGTACTCCATGGATGATAAGGGCAAAATGTGGGGCAGATGGGGAAGGACTCAAAGCTCTCCAGACTCACTCTTGAAATGGAAGCAACTACCCTAGCTCCAGTTATTTTAACTGCTATTGGATGATGATGGTGATTTAAAAAAAGAAGAGAGGTTTCCCCTACCCCAGAACACACACACACACACACACACACACACAGAGTTTTCTACCTGGCTGGTGTGAGCTTGGCAGGGCTTAGGAAGTGGTAGTTCCTCTGCCCATTTGCTCCCCCTGTTTTAAACATGAGCATTTCTTACACTGAATACTGATCACCTTTTTCTCTCTTTTCCGTATCAGAGAATAGTGTAGGTGATGTTTCTATGAGTACAAAAATTTTCCAACAACATGCATGATATGCAGATCAGTGTGATGCTGTGATATCACTACCCTCATTTGGGAGACTTGAAAAGCATCTTTCATTTTGTCTCATGAAATCAGCCTTTCTCTTCGAGAGGCTTGCAAAACCAAAGCCAAACTCATTACGATGCAATGGATATGTGTGAACCTCTTATTTCCAGCTATGGTAAAAGCCTTATCAGCCCACAGAGCTTATTGCTATCTTGCTGCAGATGACCTCTGCTTGAATCACCATTTATTTTGGATTAATTTGACCTGATTTTCATTGTATTCTCAAGTAACGAAAGGGGCCTCTTCACAGTGCCCTGGCTAGTGAGTTGCTCCCATGCAAGTCAGGATCCATATAAAAGCTTCCTTCCATTTCTGATAGTTCAGGTAGGAACTGCAACAAAATGTTACAGTGTGCAATGCTCTTGTTCAGGATTCCAGTCAATCAGCCATACCGTTTTCCAGCACGGTCCATTCCATTTCGTTCCTCTCCCCACTGCCTGCCACGTTTCATTCCTCCCTCATTCCACGCCCAACAAGCATATAGTCCCTATTGGACTGGTTTTGTCCCCATCTACATATTTTTTGTACTTCATCAAGCCTGTAGGGTTTCCACAAGGCTGCTGATCAATGGTGGCTGGTGACCACTGAATGGAAGGCAGGGAAATCAACAGTAGGTGGTACCAGAGTCAATGACAAGCAGAAAAAAAAATAATTCTAATTTTCATAGAATTATAGAGTTGGAAAAGACCATGAGGGTTGTCTAGTCCAGCTCTCTGCAATGAAGAAATATTTTGCTTGACATGAAGCTGGAACCCACAACCTGGAGATTAAGAGTCTCATGCTCTCCTAACTGAGCTATCCCTCAGGTCTAGATGATGGACTATTTCACTGTCCCCATCTTACTCCTCCTCACTAATTCTATAGGGGGAAAAGAGACTAAGGAGGATGGCAACCAATGGCATCCCCTGGACTGGTAAGAACACAAGCAGATGGGGACTGGCTGAGAAGAGACAGAAGTTGGTGGGGCAATGCCCCATTAAACCTAATGGACTCTATGGCAATTGCTACCTCCCTCTCATGGATATTTCTGTTTTTGACACATAAAGGTCCACACTTGTAGAAGCAATGGTTGTCAGCCTTTAGGACCCCTTGGCATATTTACAGAGGAAAGAAACCATTATGAACCCCAAATTTCAGTTGGGTAGATGGTGGGAGGAGAACATGGAGGCACAAATAAGGGCCCATGGGTGCCACAGTAGCGATTCTTGGTGCATAGAACATTTAGCATATCCTGCAAGTACTGTAACTCTTTTTTCCCTGAAAGGTCAGGAATAGCTTGCATCCTGTGTGAAACACAGTAGCAGAGGAAATGGAAGCCTTTACACAGACCCAGACTGCTAGAGGAGGAACCACATGAAGTGGGCAGCCTTCATGTGGGGAAAGGAAGTCTTAGCCTTAAATTCAAACCGAAAGATAAAAGGAAACATGAATGATTCTTGCTGGTCATTGTTGAGATGACAGCAAGTAGTCCACAGAACTCTGGAACGTATAATTAACAATATTATTGGTGAGTGTGTTCTAACATTATAGCAAGTATTTCAGTGATTTTGTAGGTTAAGGAAGACAGGAATCTTCCTTATACTGAGTCAAATCATTGTTTTGTCTAGCACTTGTCTATACCGACAGGCGCAACTTTCTGGAGCTTCAGACATGAAGATTTCAGCTCTGACTAAAGATGCTGGGGGTGTTGAATTTGGGACCTCAGCTACTGCCTTTCCCCTAGATAGTATCATCACAAACGTGCCTTTTGATTTTGAATTTTTTAAAAGGGGGTTCCTACAAACAGATTTGTTTTCTGATAGCTAAATTTAAAAAAGACAAAACTAGCCGGGAAAGTAAATTTATTTCCAACCTTATAAGTGAGAAAGAGAGAGAACCACAGACAAAAGAAAACCCCCAAATATTTAAAATTATGAAAAAGTAATTGACAATACTTGTTTCCCTTAAAAATTAAACAGAAGCATATAGAAAAGGTGTTACATTTTTGCCTAACAATGCAGTAAAAAATACATTATCAAGTAGTGAAAATTATGATGAAGATTATTGTCATTTTGAAGATAAAGGTGGAAATGACAACTTAACAGCAAGTTCACTTTTCCTCTATATGTTAATATAAATTGCGAGCTTTCAAAATTTTAATTCATATCACGGAAATGTGCAAATCTAGCAAAATAGTCTTTGGATTATAAAAATAGGAAAATAATAATAACAATAATCAAAGAACTCTTAACTAAAGGGTGTGAAAGTATATAGAATGTGCATTCTGTTAAAATGTAGTACTGAAATAGGACATGATATAGTAGTTACATTTTTTTCCTTACACTCAAGCCTACTAGTGGGGCATCTACCAATCTTAGACCTTTAATGGCAAAAGACAACTATACTGAAGTGATTAAATTTAAATCAACATCTTTAAGTTAAAACAAAAAGTACCATAAGCAATGCAGCTCTCGCCAATATTGGCACTCTTCACTGCCAGTTGAAGACAGAAGCAGCATTTATCCCCCTGTCCAATCTCCTCTGGGACATTAAAAATGGGCTTTGCTGATGATATGGTTGTTTTCTATGTTACATTTTCAGACCTCTGAGCTTCCCCTACTGGCTATCTAAAATCTAGCTTGCTTACATTTGTTTCCAGATGTTAAACAAATAGATGAGCATAATCTGGTCTGTTGTCTAAACTAATCCAGAACTAATCTATAGTCCCTTTTAAAAATTGATTACATCAATACATTGAAAATATTAAATAAAGAAGCTATGTATGTATTTTTCATTGTTTTATATTCTAAACGTTGAAGCAGCAATACCTGCCTGGCGAACTAAAATAAACAACTACTAAAATATCAAAGCACTAATTAATATATTTCTTAGGTAGAAGTTGGGTAGAAAATTGTTAGTGGGCATGCATCCCCAAATTGGGTCAGGCTGAGATTTAAGTCTCTTGCAGTCCGCAGAAGGCTAAAATGGATAGTCAGCTTAAAAAGCACTGAGTACATTATAAGTACAGTGCATGCCTGCACATTTATAAAGTCATTTGTGAGACTGTCAAGAGGAAAGATAAATGCATATAACAGGGCAAAAATACTTAGGAAAACTGAACTGAATCCACAGCTGACTCATTTTGCATTTAAGGTGCTACTGCATTCTTGGAGCAGCTGCCAGCTTGCCAGTATTTCGCTAAAAAACAACTTGTAATTGATTTTAAATAATCACTTAACAAGACAACTTGAACTACAAACGCATAATAAATAGGGCTATTAAAAGGTCAAATGGGTAGTGAGGGGAGATATACATATGTAAATGGATCATTAGAAACAACACTTTCCCTTTAAATTTTTAATAAACAAAACCAGAAGTAAAAAAAGAATCATTTTTTTTATTTCAAAGTCTGCTTCATATATTGAAGCGCATATTAAAGCAACAGTACAATGTTCATAAAATATAAGTGTGATGTAACATTTCTTACATGTCAGAATACTGATATTTGTATGTATACTAAAAATAAGAACTTTAAAATTGTACAAATAGATACATTTAAAAATGACATAGAAATAGGGCGCCTCTCACTGCAACAAGACAGAGTTTTATATCTGGCACGTATTAGATTAAGATGAAAGTATAAGCAAAAAGATTTACAAGAGTCAGCAGAAACAAGTCGGATGCTCAAGAGACATTATAATTGTACATTGTCCTGTACATACATCATATGTGTTTAAGCTGGCTGAATATTATATATTTCAAGTTTAAAAATGCACTACATACGGAGTGTCCATAGTTTAAGGCGAAATTACAGCTCAGAACTGTTATCCTTTCTAATTTGTGGAAGCTTCTTTGACATAAAAGACTTAGTTGTTCATCATACATACAAAGATTGCCCGATTGTAGGATGATTTTTTTTAAAAAAAGAGTTTCCCTTCACTTAAATATTTTGTATTTCACAAGTGGTTATTTTTGTCCCCCTTCTAGTGAAGTTGATAACCAACTCCTATATTTGCCTTTTGCATGAAAAGGTTCTTCACAGTATTTACCACTTTTTCTTAACATCCGTTTTTAATTTAAGGACTCTCCTGAACCCCACCAAACCAAAAAATGCTTTATACGAACCTTTTCTTGTTTTATTTTAAAAAAATACCTGCTTACATTTCCTCTGATTTCTTTTTCTCAGAACATTAGACACAGTTCTTAAGGCCAAATTTTAACTTTATTGTTAAGAATCATCTTCAAAAGTGTCTTTGGAGCCATATAAGTCTGCTAGTTTCTTAAAACGAGGTCCCCAATTTTGTAGATAGTCATAGTCCAAATCGGAATCTGTCGTTGCTGACTCCAACGAGCTAAGTGAACCAGCCACTGAGCCTCTTCCTTCATAGCCATAGATCTGGATAGAGTCATAGGGAGGAGCTGTTGGGTCATTGTCTGCTTCTTGTATTCTTGTGTTGATAAAGTCATCAACATCAACACTGTTTGGAGCAGGCCGAAGCCCTGGCCGTGGCATGTACTGGTACTCCGGCTTTATGTCTTTGCGAGGAATAAATCCATTGATGCCGTCGGGGTTTTGCAAAGTAGCAATGTCAAAAGCTTCAGTGTCTTCTTCCCCGCCACCTTCATCATCATAAGTAATGATATTCTCTCGAACATCTTCTTCTTCAAAAACAATAAGAGGCTCTTTCTTCTGACGTTTAAGTGTTACAAATAACACTACAATCACTGATGGAGGAAATGAGAAGGTTATTATTATTATTATTATTACTAAAAAGCAAGTGAAAGAAACAATCTTCTTGTGCACTGGGCAAATCTTAGAATAACAGGCAGAAATACTGGGTTGAATCCAAAGATTCCATTCCATTCACATAATGAGCTTCTGTTCTAAGAAAGTGAGTTCTGCTTATGGAAGGCCTTCTTTTGTCCTTCCATTCACAGAATTCTTCTATGCATGAAAAGCCTTTCTGTGAATAGAACAAAACTTTTGGATCTAATCCATTTTGAACAGAGATGTGCATAGCTCACTGCAGGGTGAATTTGTATTTTAACAGGTTAATTTCCCATATGCCTGCTGGATGTCTGGAACACAATCTGAGCTCCTTTCTGGATTTGAAACACACCAGGCACTGACACCCTGATCTGGTGCTTTTATGAGCCCTCTCCGTCAAGGGGATGGTGGAACTCCTGAGATTATGCTGGGAAATCTTGAGACTCTAGACACTAAAGGCACATGGTGCCTGCTTGGCACTACAAAAAATCGGGATTCACCAAGATGTGGCTGCTGTGCTGTGCTCAGTTTGGTGTATACTGAGTTCAACATATTTTTGTAGGATCACACACCGTATTTCGATGGAGAAGGGAGAAGGAGGAGAAGCAAGAAAAGGGAGAGGAAAATAAATGTTAAGATTTCCTTACCTAACAAAATGACAATACAAGCAAGGATGGCAATTAAAGCTCCAGTGCTAAGTCCGGCATTGAGGACGTAGGCTTCTGGGTTGCAAGAGATTAATTGTCCATTTCCATCACAACCACACACCCGGATTGTGAGTATGTTGGTACTGCTCTGTGGCGGATTCCCACCATCACTTATCACGATGGGCAGAGAATACAAATCCTTCGTCTGCCGGTTGAAGCTTGTGCGTTTCGCATAAACACTTGCTGTGTTATCTGTTGTAAATAAGATAATGATCATTATAAGGCTTATTCCAGCACCAACCCCTTTGTAAAAAGAATTTGCATTTGCCCTTTTGTCCAAAATAAACACAGAACTTCGGTCCTAATGGCATGACAACATTTTAACATTATGTCTTCTGCATATTGTCATGCTCTCATCATTTCGGTTATTTGAGAATAAAATGCAGTGGTGAAAAGAACAGAAAGTGGGTGAAGAAAATAAAACACATAACTTTGCTCATAATATTATGGACACACCCATTTATGGGTATTGATTACTGCACAGAGCTTGTAAAATGTGAGACATGCATCCCTAAATGGCACGGGTATGAAAGAGACACATACCAAGAAAAACTGTCAATACCAAGGTAAATCTGTCAATTTTGGTTCCTTTCAATTTCTATTTAATTCTAATTTTGAATCCTGGTCTCCACATTTCCACATCCATTTGTGAATTTATCTTACTTCGCACATTTTGAAATGCTTTTTTTCCTAGTACACACATTTTTGGGAAGAAATTTTCCATAATACAAGGCATTTATGAATGTTATATTCACAAACATGTGCATTTTTGTGCACATGACTTGGCATGAGAACTGTAGTGAAAAAAGAGAGAAGCAGGGATCTTGAAGGGTGGTTCTGTTTTCACATTGTTTGAGACAGTGCAAATTAGTTACATTTGCCTCTGAATCAACTTTCTGCCCCATCCCTAGTCAAAAAGCACATGTCCAATGTTAGGTAGCTTCAGTCAGTCATTTTCAGGCGGAAAATACACGTCCCTCCTTTGTAAGTCCTTTAATGCACAGTTAAGGTGGGGAGTAGTATAATACTTGGAGGCTCATCCCTGCCCTACACATGTTCACACTCTGTGCAATTTAAAAACCTGAAAAGGTTGGATTTGCAAAGATGTGGAGCAAGTCCCATCTGTCTACAGCTGCATGCAAGTAGGCTATGTTCAACCCTCAAAAAAATGCACATAGATCAGAGAAGAGGCATATTTATTTGAATCGTTTATATGCTGCTTTTAAAAACAAAACTTTACTCAGGGCATCTTCCAGTCAGCAGAATAAAAATCTCTTAAATCAGTATATTTAGGAACAAACAGGAACAAAACAAACAAAAGTCATATACAACAATCCCAAATAAGCAGAATGAAACTATTTCTAATCCTGATGGGGGAGAAAATGTTACAATTTAAATAGACAATAATACCAGTTTAAATATCCAGCTCCTAATTTGACCAAAGGCACACGGGCAAAATAATCTTTAACATATGTTCCATAGATATGGGGTCACCACTAAAAAAGCCCTGTGAGCAAGGCATCCGTGGCTGATCTTAAACCCTGGGCAGAGTCAGGCAATCCTTCAAGTAACCAGATCACAAACTCTTCATGGTTCTACAAGTTAAAATCATTAGTTTAAACTGCGCAGGGACACCTCCTTCTCATTTGATCACCCTTTTACCATGTGAGCATCTAAACTATGAGCTTTTTTAAAAAACCACAATATTTAATGGTGGCCACTAGATGGCTTTACAAGAGATTTACAAATGATGGGCATGATGGCTACCCCCAGGATCAGAGGCAGTATGTCTCCATGTCCCAGTCATGGAGGTAGGAGTGAGCTTTGTCCTGTTTGTGGGCTTCCCAGAGGGAAGCAACTCGACTTGACTTGACTTGACCTGATTTGACTTGACTTGACTTTACCTTAGCAACTCTGAGAAATTAGATGCTGGACTAGACAGGCTTTTGGTCTGATCCAGCAGGGCCTATACCTGCTGAAGCTTCTGGTTCATCTTTAAAGGCAGACTCACAAAAAGTACATTTTAGTAGACTACAGTGGTACCTCGGGTTAAGAACTTAATTTGTTCTGGAGGTCTGTTCTTAACCTGAAGCTGTTCTTAACCTGAGGTACCACTTTAGCTAATGGGGCCTCCCGCTGCTGCCGTGCCGCTGCCACGTGATTTCTGTTCTCATCCTGAAGCAAAGTTCTTAACCCAAGGTACTATTTCTGGGTTAGCGGAGTCTGTAACCTGAAGCGTCTGTAACCCGAGGTACCATTGTATTCTGTATGTGATCCCCCTCCCATGTCCATTGGCTCACCCCACATTTGTATCTATAGTTTGCATGTCATTTAGGAAATGTACCTCATTTCAAAACATACATTATTAGGTACTCTCTAACACATCAGATTATTTATCACCTACCCTCTAGTGTTCTCGTACCTTTATTGGAAGGGTCTCGGGCAGGGGATATTTTCCATCACATACCTGATTTCTTTAACTGGAGATGCCAGGGATTTAATTGGGGCTTTCTGTGGAATAGAATCTCCACCTCTTCCTAATACAATCTTTGTTTTTGCTGAGAAACAAAATAGGTGTGGGGAATCTTTGGCCTTCCAAATGTTGCTGAACTACAACTCCCATCATCCCGGTCATTTGCCATGTTTGCCATCTTAAGGCAATCCTGTATAGGCAAGTTTTTTAATGTTTAATGTTTTATTGTTTTTATCTATGTTGGAAGCCACCCAGAGAGGCTGGGGCAACCCAGTAAGATATGTGGGGTATAAATAGTAAAATTATCATTATGGAATGGGGTGTCCCTATTTTCATTGGAGGGTATGCATCAAAGCACTTAAATTTAAATCACCATTTCATGCATATCCCACTGAATAAATGGAACCCTTCAGACTGCATGGCAGTCTGCAGAACTAAACCCTGAATTTAAGCTATGGTGTTGTCCTTTAAGTCATAGTAGTCAAAATGAAAATGACTCATGTGTTATGGCTAAATGGAGCTAAATACCTACCTAAATTTAGCTGTCAAAATAAATATTTTCCCTCTTTATATTTTCAGTGTATTGCCTTTGGCAGACATCATAGTATTCAAGCACTTGAAAGAAATGGCATTTATTCAGACATAATGTCACTGGGCATAATTCCAATAAAGCCAGTCCTGGAACTAAATTTGGCTCAACAAAGAAGCTAATTCGTAATGCTATCATTTCCTCAGACTTTATTTACTATTTAAAAGAGGTGGGTCCAAGCCAAATATTACTGTAATTTTTTTCCACCCTAGACATGTGATTGTAATCAGATGTGGTAAGTTTATCAGTACCAGGATAAATATCTGTGGATTCCTTCTTTAAAAGAGGGCTAGTGTGATTTCCTTTTTTCCCTTTTCAAAGGCCATGGAATCCTTATATGTGTACACAGGGGGGAAATAGCAATTCTAAATTTCATGGTTGTGTACTGCAAAAGGCATGTGATCCGCACACACAGAGGTGTTAGATCAAGCATAAGTAACCTGCAGCCGTCCAGTTGTTGTAGGGCTCCAACTCCAGTCAGCAAGTACATGTATTACTCCAAGGTCTATAATAATCTTAATTCTTGCATCCTCTAGAATCATGAAGTTGCTACTACTTTTATTATCCACTCTGAATGTACTGTAGGAGAAGAGCGGGGGGGGGGGGGGTTGGGAATCCATTCCAAACAACTTCAAACTCCATTAATGTTGTTTTTCTTTCAAAAGCACCAGCAGGTGGCTGCTATCTCCTGATCCAATCGTTCTTCATAGATTGGTTGCAGTTCTTTTATATGTTTATGGTATTTCCAGAAAAAACTTATTTCCTCCTCTTTGATGCTCCTCTAGACGCCTTGGGAAAAAGTCTGTGGGTTTGTTTATTCATTGAAATGCCCTTTCTTTTTCATTTTAAGCAAGTCAAAGAAAGTTTGGTATAGATTATTGAATTTTACCACCTGCTGTACAGCAGACCAAATATCATTGACTGTACTCCAACAACAACAAAATGCATCAAAAAGAAAGCTCTCCTGAGCTCAGTAAAATAAGAGTGTGGTGGCCTGGGCACGCATGGAAGTCCACAGCTTGGGGCTGGCAGCTTTAGCACATTCACATCTCGGGTCCACTTCACAAATATCATTCTGTGTTGCAGAAGTGGTCATTGTTGTTCATGTATGTCAGGATTCTCACAGTGGTTAGATGGACATCTGGATGTGGTTGGATGCAATTGTCTGTTAACACTTCTGAAATGTCTAGTTGTAGGCTAGGAATGATGCAATAGTGGCTTCATAACAGCAAAGCCATCATCATCTTCAGAAAGCATTTCCATAGCGTAGCTGAACTTCACACTGAAGTTGTTCAATTAACATGGTGCAATTCATACTTGTTCATTCTTTTCTTTTTGTTTTCTCTTCTTTTCTTTTCTAACTTTTGTGTGAATAATCACCTTCATGCCAGTTAATGAAATAAGATAGGACTAGATCTAATGAGCTTACAAGAGCCAAACTTGGGGACGAACTTCTTGATGGTAAGACCAATAAAGCAATGACCTAGACAGGTGATTGGCTTTTCCTTGATGGAAGTCTTCAAGTAGAGGCTGAATTGGGGATCCAATGCATTAGTGATGCTCTAGCTCTGGGTTTCTAGCATTGCAACTAGAAGCCAACAAGGACTCCTCCAATTCTACGCGTCTATGAATTTTGTCACTAAACAAATTAGGCCACATTGATAAAAGTAAAAAACCATTGACAATTCATTATGGTACAGTTCTCTAACCATCCTTAAAGCCTTCCAAAGGAATTCACATGCTTGGTCTGTGTATGAAACAGCATCATATAATACTCTTTGGTTTTTTATATAAAAAATCAATAATGCTTGGAAATCATTTAATAACTGTTTATATAATATATTGTGGGTTTGTGTCTGGATAGAGTATCCATTGTTCCAGGAGAACCTCAACATTATTTGTTTGTTTTTTGTTGTTTGTAACAGAACAGCAACTCTACATAGCTGCTAGGACTTACTACCGAGGCAAGACTAATGTTCCAACAGTTTACACCAGATACCTTTAGGTCAAAGAATACCTGATTCTCTCTCTCTCTCTCCCTCTCTCTCTCTCTCTCTCTCTCTCTCTCTCTCTCTCATACACACACACACACACACACACACACACAGACACATACACAGAGGGGGAAAGAGAAAGAGAGCATTTTGCTCATAAGTGTATGACCATCTAATCCAGGATCCTGTTCCCTTAGTTTCCATTTAGATGTCCATGAGAATCCAACAAGCAGAATTCAAGTGCAACAGTTCTTTCCTCTTCCGCAACTCCCACAAACTGGTGTTCAGAGGCACTCTGCCTCTTACAGTGCAGGCAGAATATAGCCACCATGGCTTTTGTCATTCTTTCCTATTGATAAGCATCCCCCCCCCACTCCTGAATAGTTTGATGGCTGAAGATGGTTATGTACACATTAGATTCCTGAAAAGCTGCAAGACACTTCTGCTGCATGGCAGAGACCCATGCAAGATGACATTATTATTTTTTTGTTCCTTCTTGCAGCATTCCTGAACATACATTTAAGACACAGGGCTAAAAGCACATGTTTTTTCTCATGTAAGCATGCTGACCATTAAAGGTTAAAGGGGCACTGCTACTGCAATGGAATTTCTGCTACCCATTATCAGTGAGGCCAGTGTCATGTACACAAGAATATGGCCTGACCATAAAACTGGTAAGAACCAGTTAAGGAAAAACCTAAGAGCACAAGAAGGGATCTGCATGTACAACAACAACAACAACAACAACGTGTGTACAAAGATTGTGTCTGGATGAGAGATGGTGAGGAAAAGGGATGGCAGAAAGTGGCTTGGAAGAGGATGAAAAAGTCAAGGTGATGCATGTTTTGTCTGTACAGTGTGTGCCCTAATGGAAAGTCCTTGCAGACTCTCCCCTGTAGTACATTATTGAATAAAGTCTGACTGATTGGGAATTGGGTATGAGTCTGCATACTTGAACCCCAAAGGGGAAATTTCCGCCACAGTAGAAGGGAGTTCATTTTTGTATGAAGAATCCGTTTCAACTGACTTTTAATGCTGTGCCTCTGATCTTCCTGCAATACTGGTACATTCGGTCCCAAACTGTCATGGGAATTAAAAATGATACCAGATGTATAGAGAGAGTGTGAAGTAAGAAGATGGTTGTCTATTAATATGATGCAATGTGAGTAAACACCCTGAATGAAAGCAGTGTTGTGCTTTATCACAGCATGAAATTACCCATTATCCCATGCTTTCTATAGAACCAAGCTGGGCTTGAGAAAGCCAGTAACGCCACTGACTATTAACAGGATGTAAAATGTGACTTTTTTATTATTTCAATATGTAATTACTTTTGGGAAACGAGTAGAAACTCTATTAAATGATCATTATAGGATGGTATTCACTTTAAAAGTTCTGGCAAGGGCCTAAACATAGGAGTTTTCATTAACTGGTTTTGCAGTTAATAAAGACATTTTTCTTTTAAAGTAGTGAATTCCTTAAGAGTGTGGAGGCATGATACAAAGATTACTCTGATTTACAAATGGCGGGAGGGGAGAAGGAGAAATTTTAAGTTATTTGACTTGCAAATCGCAAGACATTCTGTCACCGGGGAAAAAAGGTTACTCGCTAGAAGCCTTTAGAATTCCTGCTATTCACTTTGACTCTCTAGCTTAACCTTTTAAAAATACACGCACATACAAAGAATTAAATTAACTACACTGTCGGTCCCCCCCTCCCGCACACACACACTCATGAAAATGACATGAATATATTAAAGAATTTATCATTTAGCTGGAGAATTGGTAAAGTAAATGCAAAGCTCATACCGCCCCCCCCCCATCCAGATAAATTCAATTGACTTAAATTGTTGAGGAGTTTTTTTTTTTTTGTTTTTTTTTTAAACTGCCAGAGTGCTGTCTGCTAAAGCTACTCAGTTGAACAGATTATCAAGTATCTGTGTTAGGAATGTTATTCAATTCACTGCTTGTTTTGATTGAAAACAATGAAAAAAAGAAAACCAGTGGTGCCAGTCCAGAGAATGAATAGCAGCTTGACACAGGTTAGCTGTAGTTCAGTTAATACATGACCCAACTAATGTTCCACGCCTCCCATAAACAACCCAGACATTAAGTGATTATTTGGATGGAAGCCAGTTTTTAAAATCTATAACTTCTAATGGGAGACTTGCCATTAAACATTCCAAAGGCAATGCTAAATGAAAAAGTTGGACCAAGGTACAAGAGTTCATAACTACATAGTTGAAGGTAGTTAAATATGGTCTTGCCCCTTATACGCTCAAAAGATCACTGCACTCTGAAGGGGGAAGGGGCTCGTGAAGATACCATCTCATCAGGAGGTTCCTTCTGTACAGTATAGGAATTGGGGCCTTAGGATGCTGATGTTTGTGTGTGTGTGAAATAGCTTTGAGATGTTTATGGGGTATGAGTTGTAAGAGATCAAGAAAATAAAAGTCAAAAGAAGATGGGGACCTCCTAGACTCTCTGCCTACTATAGGTCCCACCAGCCTGCCTTGAGAGAAATCATAGCTTAGCAACATATTTGGCATTCTTGTGGCCCCATGTTCAGTCCCTTTCCCTTGTATTTCCACTAGCTGCCTCGGGAAGCAGGATTGGTGTCAGTGGTTCCTGAGATTTTGTGTACCCTGATGTGATACAGTGTAATTGTACACTGTAGGAACAGATTTGTTTTATAGATTTTTATTTACACTTCTTTGATGGTTTCAGGGTTTGAAGCAGTTTTTTAAAAAAATATGGGGGGTGTATTTTAATAATTAAATAAATATGTAATTTTGGATTATAAGGGACCAGTGCTGCAACTTGGTGGTAAAGTTTTTCTATTTAGCACAGCTCTAAATTGGTGTTTATGCTTTTCTCTTCCTCTTTAACTGCTTTAACATAGTTAGTCCTTCCCTCTATCCCCCCTAACATTACAGGAGAAATGAATAGCAGGGATAGTTTTCTATAAATGGCTCAGGATCTAGAATCATAGGGTTGGAAGGGACCCCGTGAATCATCTTGTCTCAACCCCTGCTGTGCAGGAATACGCACCCATGACCTTGTGACCATGCAATTTTTTAAATATAAAAAGTACAGGTGTGTGCATGGGGAGGGGTGACTGTGGTTGACCCCATAACACATGAGGAAGCTTAAATCTCCTTCCTAAACTTTGATCCTGGTAAAAAACCCAATTGCCACCCATGTGCAGCAATTAGGATAAGGAAAATGAAACTGCCAACTGGTGCTAGATTCCCAGAATTTTCCACCACACCAGTGATAATAACAATAATAGTAGTGGAAAGAATTGCATAAGAACATAAAAGAAGAGCCCTGTTGTATCAGGCCAAAGGCTCAAGTCCGGCATTCTGTTCACACAGGGACTAACCAGATGCCTTTGGGTAACCCTTAAACAAAACCTGAGCCCAACAGCACTCTCCCCACCTGTGATACCTAAATAGTATTCAGAAGCACACTGCTTCTGACAGTGAAGGTAGAACACAGCCATCATAGCTGGCAGCCATTGAAAGCCTTATCTGCCATGAATTTATCCAATCCTCTTTTCATCATTGCCTCTTTGGGAGGTAAGTACCATAGTTCTTCTGCCCTTTATCATTTTTTTTCTTTTAAAATTAATCCTCCCTCCTATTGGAAGCAACAGACCATTCTCCTACAATCTGATAGGCCCCAGCAAATCAGAAGGCTGCCATGTGACCATTTTATTCGTGTTAGCAGCCAGCGGCATAGCTAGCCACTCAGGTGCTGGGTGTGGCTCGTGTATCATGCAGCTGGGGGCAAGACGAGTTGCCCATGGGGGCGGGGCACACTGCATGCAGCCTCTCCACTGCCTCCCCCTCAGGGCAGGAGACGTGTGGCTCAGGCACGCTGTAGGCCCCCGCGGTAAGTGCTGGCCCCCACTGTGTGACAACCAGTGCTAGCCGTGTTTCGTTACATTTGTTGACTGAACTAAAAAGTTTCATGAGCCCATTTTTAAAAAATCCTTTTTTGTGTATGTCATTTTGTCACCCCCCTCAGTGATAACACCCGGAGCGGCCCACCCCCCCTTCCTCTGCCACTGTTACCAGCTCAGAGATGATGCGCTAGCAGATGTTCCTGAAATCGCTACAGCACTTGCAATCCCAAGGCATTAATCTTATAGATTCTATATTACATGTATTTATTAGGATAAATGCTGGTGGTGATGCACTAAAGGAATGCCTCTGAACATTGTTTTCAGATTTCACCCCACCGCCCATCCTTTGCAACAAGTCTCAGCCCCAGAGAGGTGGGCATGGATAACTAAAGTGTTACAGTATGGCATGATAAGAATAATTAGTTTGCTCCTGTCTTCACAAACCTCGGTTATCTCGGAGAGTAAAATTAGGCTTCTGGATCATATCAGGTGGCAACCCAAAGATAAATCTTGGGCCATTAGCTGCATCATCCTTGTCCTCTGCAGTAATTGTTAATAATGGCTGTAAAAGAAAGGCTCTTGTGAGCATGCAATGCATCTAAAAAGTCATTCCTCTTCCCATCCCACCAAATTGGCTCTTGAGTGAAAATTGTGCAGCTTCCTTTAGGGTGCAGTCTCATAACTATTGCCCAGCACATCTTACATCATAAGAATGTAAGCAGAGCCCTGCTGGATCAGACCAAAGTCCTTTCCTGTCTAGCAACCAATTTCACAAAGAGGCCCACAAGCAAGGTGGATGGGCAACTTTCTTCTTGCACTGTTGCTTCCCAGAAATTGGTCGTTCAGTGGCATTCAGCCTCTGAACCTGGATGCAAAAGGCAGCCATCATTGCTTGTAGCCATTGATAGACTTTCCCTCCACGAATCTGGCTAAGCCCCTTTTAAAGGGGAAAAGGCTACAACTCAGTGGTAGAACATCTGCTTTGCATGCAGAAGGTCCCATGTCCAATCTTTGGCATCTCCAGAGAGGGCTGGAAAAACCTTTTTGTGAAACCTGGAGAGCCACTGCCAGTCAATGTAGACAATACTGAGCTAGAACGAGCTGTGAACTGGTATAAAGCAGCTCTCTATATTCTAAAAGGGGAGATGTGTGTGCTATAATTTTAACTACCTTGAAAAATATGAATAAAACTTAACCTGAAATCTTAACCTTTTTTTTTTTAAAGGCCTCAGATAGACAATATTGGCTCTTTAAGAAACTTGGCAACAAGTTCTTTCCAAAAGGGATGATTTATGAGCTTCAAGCCTGTTATTAGAATACATTAGAGATGCCCTATGTCTCGGAGAACAGGATATTAACCCCCCAGAAGCCAAACCTATGTTAAATTGAATTTTCTTTGCCACTCTGAACTTAAGAAAAATGAACATCCTCATCTAATCTCTCCCACCCACAAATGAGAGGTTTGTGTGGCAGAGGTTACCTCATTGGTCTGTGGTTTCTCACAAACAACAGCTTCATAGGAATCTGCAAATTTTGGAGCATTGTCATTTACATCAAGGACCTTGATCGCTACTGGAACTTTGGCTTCCTGGTGCCGATTATCTACAGCAGTTATTTAGAAGAAAAAAATTCACAACATGGGATAAAAACATAAGAAACAAAGTTAGCTGCCCCACCCACACAAATCCTATCCTTGACCATTGATATCAGGAGTAGAGTAGTAAATCTCTTTTCCTGCCTTTGCCCCAAACCCAAAAGCCCTGTGGCTCCTTTAAGACTAATAAGTTTTCTTAAGGCATAAGTTTACATAGACTAACATAACATAAAAACATAATTTCTCAGGAGTCTCTCTCTCTCTCTCTCTGTGTGTGTGTGTATGTATGTATATATATATATATATATATATCTGGGCACTGGTGAAATAGCCATAGTGTTAGCCTGGACATTCAATTCCCTGCAGAGCCACAAAGCATGCTTGATGAGTTTTCTGCTGCAACCTAACCAACTTCAAAGAGCAGATAAAAACAAATATAATAATAATACTACCTGGGAACGAAGGAATGCATTAATTCAGGTTGTTAGTCAAGATGTGGAGGTCACCCAACTCTCACAAGTTCAGAATGTCCCATTAGCAGGAACTGTTGGTGAGGAGGGATGGTGCTGTGCACTGGGCCTCCTACCACCAAAGTTGCTGCCAGTTACTAGGACAGGAGCAAATTGGTGAGTGATAAGTGCTTTGTGGGCATATCAGCCCACACAGTGCTGAGCTCCTCACTGACATGCCCCTCTCCTAGTAAGCAGCAGTGACTCCATTGCTGGAGGTCAGGTGCACAGTGCTGTTCCCTTCTCAAAGACCACTCCTGCCCTTCAGGAGACATCAATAGGCAACAAGAGCTGAATGGGATTAATGATTCTCAGGAGAAACAAAAGTTTGCCCATCCCCCCCCCCCGAGTTTTAATACATTAGGAAGCTTTTCTTTTTTGATGTTTGTATACATAAAACAGCTTTTTTGTTCATGTGAGACTGTATTGGAGCAGAATATATATAGGTTAGGTAAAGGTAAACGGACCCCTGACCATTAGGTCCAGTCGCGGATGACTCTGGGGTTGTGGCGCTCATCTTGCTTTATTGGCCGAGGGAGCCGGCGTACAGCTTCCGGGTCATGTGGCCAGCATGACTAAGCCACTTCTGGTGAACCAGAGCAGCACACGGAAGCGCTGTTTGCCTTCCCGCCAGAGCGGTACCTATTTATCTACTTGCACTTTGACATGCTTTCGAACTGCTAGGTTGGCAGGAGCAGGGACTGAGCAACAGGAGCTCACCCCGTCACGGGGATTCTGATCGGCAAGCCCTAGGCTCTGTGGTTTAGACCACAGTGCCACCCGTGTCCCAAAATACAGGTCAACTGGGTTCTAATTAGAGCTATATGCAAATGGCCTCTTAATCTTCTCAAATTTATGCCCCATTCCATGCCCAATAAGCACTCTGGCCCAAAGTTTTGTCCAGTATCTTCTCTGTGTGATGGGCTCATGGAAAAAAGCTGCCCCATGAGCCCTTGCTGCAGTGGAGGGGAAGCCTGTATAAGGCTGCTTCCCCTGGAGCTCAGAGCCATTTTGCTTTGAGAGCTTCCCGCCTGCCCACCCTCGGGTTAGAGCCTTCACTGAGCAATTTTCGGTCATTGGTTGCCAGGGCTGGAAAGGAATTTTTCTCTCTCAGTCTACTACAGTGGTACCTCTGGTTAAGAACTTAATTCGTTCCAGAGGTCCTTTCTTAAGCTGAAACCGTTCTTATCCTGAGACGTGCTTTTACTAATGGGGTCTACCGCTGCGTGCACGCCTTCGGCACAATTTTCGCTCGCATCCCAGGACAAAGTTCACAACCGGGTTAGCGGAGCTCATAACCTGAAGCGTGCATAACCAGAAGCGTTCGTAACCAGAGGTACCACTGTATTGGCACTTGGTCGGGGTTTTCTTCACCTCAGTGAAATTACGACTTCCCTTTGTTTATATGAGGGCGGAAATGGCATTGGTCAGAATCAACATAGTACAGGGGTCCCCCCATAAGGTCCCTGAGGGGAGGATTGACTATGACAAACCCAAGCGGAGGTTCGGTATCTGCCTTGTTGGAATCTGCACCCTGGTCCCTTGCTTACTTGGCTTGCACCACGGCAATGTTCAACACTGGCCAACTCCCATCACACAGGTTTGGAGCGATCCAAACCCAGTGGATCCATTATATCAACATGAGCTTGTGGAATGATGAACTGATCCTGGAAACCAATGCCATGCCAACCCTTGCCCTGCCTGCTGCCGTCAATAAAGGTTTGGCCTGATTTGGTTGTACAGTCTGGCTCTCATGGGCCACATAATGCACCTGCCTGGGCAATCATGGATAAAGAAACTGGGTAACATTTCACTGAATTTCTCTAAGGGTAAGTTATCCAGCAGTTTCTTGTGGGTTAAGGCTCCCTGTTAGTACATTTTCTTTCTCCCCCATTAAGAACACTCCTCCAAAGTTCATTTCTTGCCATAGGCACCAACTCCGATGGGCTGGAGCAGTTTCAGCCCCCCAAATATACAAGGGTACCTCAGGTTACATACGCTTCAGATTACATACGCTTCATGTTACAGACTCCGCTAACCCAGAAATAGTGCTTCAGGTTAAGAACTTTGCTTCAGGATGAGAACAGAAATCGGGCTCCGGTGGCACTGCAGCAGCAGGAGGCCCCATTAGCTAAAGTGGTGCTTCAGGTTAATAACAGTTTCAGGTTAAGTACGGACCTCCAGAATGAATTAACTACTTAACCTGAGATACCACTGTATATTTTTAGGGGGCTGCCCCCCTTAATATTCAGAGGACATTGCAAAACGCCACACATGCAACATCAGGATGTCGTACAATGTCGCATCACATTCCAATCCTCTTGAAAAGCTGGCACCTCTGTTTCTTTTTGCTTTGGTTGACTGGCTACAATTTTGCATTCTCCACAATGCACAGACCTAAGATGACCAACATGCACATACTACAAAATGGTGAGTAGTATCAAGAAAGAACTCTGCAGGAGTTGGGGGGAGGGGGAATCTCAGAACTTTTCTTAGAAAAGTCTTCCAATAAATTGGCTCAAAATTTACCTGAAATGTACCTCAAATTTTGCTCAAAATGGAGACTGTGGCATTTTAATATAATTTATACGAAAAGTATATATAACTGTCTGATGAATACTTACGGAGTTCGTATGCAAACACTGAGATATTGTGCCAGGCCATATCTTCCCTATCCAGTTTCTTTGTGGTTGTAATTGAACCATCTTCTGCGCTGATACTGAAATATCTGTCGAGGTCAGTGTGACGATCAATTATATAACTAAAAGGGGATGCAAATGAAGTAATTAGAGAATTATTCAATTCATTTAGTGTCTCCTAGACAGTGTACCACATATTATTTTTTGGAAAAAATTGTTTGGAGGCACTCTGCTTAGCAAGATAAAAAAATAATTAACTACACTTAACTAAATCACCAGCATCAAAATGGATTTCCTTTCCTAATACCTACATGAGCACCATTGTTTCATATCAGTCTTTTAGCAGAAAGAAACACTTACAAGTGTAGAGCTATGCATTGCCAGAGATACAGGTGGCCTATTGGTGCATTCTGAATCATGTGATTACAATTGTGTGAAGCAGGAGGCATGTTACTTCAGGGATGCAACTGTTGGCTCCTCATCTACCACTGAAACACATTATGGCTCCTTTGATACCATTTCCATAGGTTGAGGGAATGCCTGAATAATGGACCCTCCTCTATGTACATAAAGGTAAAGGTATCCCTGCCCCTACGGGCCAGTCTTGACAGACTCTAGGGTTGTGCGCTCATCTCACACTACAGGCCGGGAGCCAGCGCTGTCCACAGACACTTCCGGGTCACGTGGCCAGCGTGACGAAGCTGCTCCGGCGAACCCGCACCAGAGCAGCACACAGAAACGCCGTTTACCTTCCCGCTATAAAGTGGTACCTATTTATCTACTTGCACTTAAGGGTGCTTTCAAACTGCTAGGTGGGCAGGAGCTGGGACCGAACAATGGGAGCTCACCCCACCACGGGGATTCGAACCGCCGACCATGCGATCGACAAGTCCTAGGCGCTGAGGTTTTACCCACAGCGCCACCCGCGTCCCTCTATGTACATAGCCACCCCATATTATTTGGAATCTGTGAAATCAGGGTGCCACATTACAGTGGGAACCTACATGAATAAAGCAGATTCCTCTCTTCAAACCTTCACCCAGTATGTGGACAACATGATGATATGAACAGTGCCCCTGTTCCCCCATTTCATATGACGATGACCATGTGATTTAGAACACCCAAATAAGATTAGGATAGCAGAATTATTGGAGTGGAAGCATCAAATGCCTCTTCCATCCATTTGTTTGTTGTGTTCTATACAAACCCCATGTGGTGTTTAGCAACACTCAACCCCATGACATGACAAATGCTTTGGGTTCTCTTGTCACCTGCTCCACATCATTGTTTACCACTAGTAGAGTTGAGGACATAAATGATGTGATGACATGACCTCATGGAGGTGTTATTTCATGTTTTAGCATTTGGGTGAGAGCTGGACAATGGGGTGTGCCATTTTCAGCAGAGCCCCAACCCCAATAATGTGTGTTTCCATACTTAACTATATTGTGTGAAAAGTGAATATTTTCCTCAAAGGTGGAGATGCTGGGTGGTATCCAATGCTAGTTCTACTTAAAATAGATCCATTTAAGTTAATTGACATGACTAACTTGAGTTTATTAATTTCAATGGGTCTACTCTGAATAGGACTTATTTGGATGCAACCCATTTTCCCCACATATGTTTTCAAATTTCCCATGAAGTCATTTTGGAAACAACCAGTGTCAGCTTAATTTACATCATTTTATGCTTCATGGTTTGCCAGTTTATTGAAACATTGCTAGTTCATTAACTGTACATTTATCTATACAGCCTCTTTATTAGCTAAGATAACTGTGTTAAGGTCTTGGGAAACTGTATCACTCTGACTCCGTAGCCTTGGACATTGCAGTTGGCATCTGAACAAGTTGGATATAAAAAGCATAATAAAACTGAAACTTTTATGGAATCTGGCATCTCTTTTGAAACTGTTATTATAGCATAAAACAGATGTGCCCTTTATAGTTAACATTGGTACAATGTATGTAGTGTGATGTTATCGAAGGCTGCAATTGCCTGGCTTGTGATGCCATTATGATCAGATTGCAGATCTTGGCTGCATTGAGCACCACATCCCTGAGTTATTTTTCAAAGCATCCCCTGGGTTACTTTCAAGTTGCAAGAATAAATAAAATTGGGGCACAGATTTTTCCTTTCTGGCCCAGATTCTTGTTGATCTGCATGGGGGGGGGGGGGGAGGGACCAGAGAAAGCAAAGAGGAGAATAGGATGGCTTAACTCAAACAAGGCAATGGAAATATATACAACATGGCTTTACAGGTTTTTAAATTGCCATTTGAGGGATTTCCATAAGGGCATCACTGAAACCATCCTTCCCATTTCGCAAGCATACCTTATAAGGCTGTTTTTTGCATCAGGGTCTTTGGCATGAACCCTCCCAACTGGAGCACCAGGGCCCAAATTCTCTTCTACTTCCAGAATATAAGATGGTGCTAAAAATATTGGTGGCTCATCAGCATCCTCCACATTAATTTTCACAGTTACAGTATCCTTGAATGGTCCATTGCTGATGAACTTTGGGTCAATGTGTATATTGGCTGCCTCTACCTTCAAGCTATAGGTCCTTTTGGTTTCATAATCAAGATGCTGAAAAAGACAGAAGCACGGCATATTAGAATCAGTGCTATGACTATTTTTACAGAAGTCAAGTGTGTGTGTGTGTGCATGCGCACACACAGAGTCACAAACAAAAAGACTCCTATGCATGCACAATTTTTCAGAATTTGGAAATCTGAGCTTAAAGGAATTAAGAAGCAAGGACCCATGATATTATAATATTGAATATGGATATTTGAAATAACCTATCAACATGAAAAGTTACTATAAAAGGTAGAAAGGTTGAGGATGGTGAATCATAGAATCATAGAGTTGGAAGAGACCACAAGGGCCATCGAGTCCAACCCCCTGCCAAGCAGGAAACACCATCAGAGCACTCCTGACATATGGTTGTCAAGCCTCTGCTTAAAGACCTCCAAAGAAGGAGACTCCACCACACTCCTTGGCAGCAAATTCCACTGTCGAACAGCTCTTACTGTCAGGAAGTTCTTCCTAATGTTTAGGTGGAATCTTCTTTCTTGTAGTTTGGATCCATTGCTCCGTGTCCGCTTCTCTGGAGCAGCAGAAAACAACCTTTCTCCCTCCTCTATGTGACATCCTTTTATATATTTGAACATGGCTATCATATCACCCCTTAACCTCCTCTTCTCCAGGCTAAACATGCCCAGCTCCCTTAGCCGTTCCTCATAAGGCATCGTTTCCAGGCCTTTGACCATTTTGGTTGCCCTCCTCTGGACCCGTTCCAGTTTGTCAGTGTCCTTCTTGAACTGTGGTGCCCAGAACTGGACACAGTACTCCAGGTGAGGTCTGACCAGAGCAGAATAGAGTGGCACTATTACTTCCCTTGATCTAGATGCTATACTCCTATTGATGCAGCCCAGAATTGCATTGGCTTTTTTAGCTGCCGCGTCACACTGTTGGCTCATGTCAAGTTTGTGGTCAACCAAGACTCCTAGATCCTTTTCACATGTACTGCTCTCAAGCCAGGTGTCACCCATCTTGTATTTGTGCCTCTCATTTTTTTTGCCCAAGTGCAATACTTTACATTTCTCCCTGTTAAAATTCATCTTGTTTGTTTTGGCCCAGTTCTCTAATCTGTCAAGGTCGTTTTGAAGTGTGATCCTGTCCTCTGGGGTGTTAGCCACCCCTCCCAGTTTGGTGTCATCTGCAAATTTGATCAGGATGCCCTTGAGTCCATCATCCAAGTCGTTGATAAAGATGTTGAATAAGACCGGGCCCAAGACAGAACTCTGTGGCACCCCACTAGTCACTCTTCTCCAGGATGAAGAGGAACCATTGATGAGCACCCTTTGGGTTTGGTCAGTCAGCCAGTTACAAATCCACTGAGTGGTAGCATAGTCAAGACCTCATTTTACCAGCTTCTTTACAAGAATATCATGGGGCACCTTGTCAAATGCTTTGCTGAAATCAAGGTAGGCTACATCCACTGTGTTCCCTTCATCTACCAGGCTTGTAATTCTGTCAAAATACGAGATCAGGTTAGTCTGACATGACTTATTTTTCAGAAATCCATGCTGACTATTGGTGATCACAGCATTCCTTTCTAGGTGCTCACAGACTGTTTGCTTAATGATCTGCTCCAGAATCTTCCCTGGTATTGATGTCAGACTGACTGGGCGGTAATTATTTGGGTCCTCTCTTTTCCCCTTTTTGAAAATAGGGACAACATTTGCCCTCCTCCAGTCTGCCAGGACTTCGCCTGTTCTCCAGGAATTCTCAAAGATGCCTGCCAGTGGTTCTGAGATCACATCTACCAGTTCTTTTAATACTCTTGGATGCAGTTCATCTGGCCCTGGAGACTTGAATACATCTAAACTAGCCAAGTATTCTTGTACTATCACCTTAGTTATTCTGGGCTGTGTTTCCTCTGCTGAATCATTTGCTCCAAATTCTTCAGGTCGGGCATTGTTTTCTTTATCGGAGAAGACTGAGGCAAAGAAGGCATTGAGGAGTTCAGCCCTTTCTGTGTCCCCTGTTTGCATTTCACCATCTTCTCCTCTGAGTGACCCCACTGTTTCTTTGTTCTTCCTTTTGCTACAAACATACCCATAAAAGCCTTTTTTGTTGCTTTTAACCTCTCTAGCAAGCCTGAGTTCATTCTGTGCTTTAGCTTTTCTGACTTTGTGTCTACACATGCTGGCTGTTTGTTTGAATTCCTCTTTGGTGGTTTCCCCCCTTTTCCATTTTTTGTACACATCCTTTTTTAATCTTAACTCAGTTAAAAGTTCTTTAGATAGCCACCCTGGCTTCTTTAGGCACCTTCCATGTTTCCGTCTCATTGGTATTGCCTGAAGTTGTGCTTTTACTATCTCCCTCTTAACAAACTCCCAGCCATCATGAACTCCCTTTCCTTTTAGTATTACTGTCCATGGGATCTCACCCAGCACTTCCCTAAGTTTTATGAAGTCGGCTTTCTTAAAGTCAAGAAATTGAGTCCTAGTATGGTGGCTCAAGGCTGACCAAGAGATTAACACCCCAGCATCTCCAGCATTCTTTACTTTGCTCTCTCTAAGGACAACAATTTTCCTTAATATAATTCATTTTAATGCTTTTTCATGAATATATGCAGTTTTGTAGAAGTTTTGCTTGGAAAACTGCACTGCAAAATTTGGAGAAGTGCAAATCTCCAAGGATGACTGTGTTTTGGTTTGCGTATTGTTTTGGAAAGCACAGACTACATCAAATTTCTCCCCATTCCTAGTTCTGATAGCCACTTGTTTATGCCCAGGTTCTCACAGTGGCCAACCTGATGGCCATGAGAAGCCCACAAGCAGAGGTTGAGAGCAACAGCATGCTCCCCACCTGTGATTCTCAGCAACTGCTATTCAGAGGCATAATGCCTCTGACAGTGAAAATATAAGATGGTCACCCTTGCTTGTAGCCACTGATAGCCATATCCTCCATGAATTTGTCCATTCCTCTTTTAAAGCCATGCAAGTTGGTGGCCTCTTAGGACATCCTGAGAAGCAGTCAGCCCAAGTAAAGTATACTGTGAAACCAGTTTGCAGTGTTGGTTAAAAGTTTGTCATTAATGACACTGAGCATAGTTACTTTCATTTGGGATTTAGCATTATTAGATGTTCAGATTGATTTCAGCAGTGACATCAGCTGTACAATAAAAGAATTCATTTTTGAATTGCAAGCAGAAACCAGATAAGTGGCTTAGGCTGGTTGAATCTCTTGATGGGAATATAATGCCGTTCAGCCTAGGCTTCCTTTCTTCCCATCTCCCCCTTTCTTTCTCTCAGTACTGAATGCATTTGGAAGGAATATTGACAGCAGAAATTAAGTTTTCATCAGAAAAGCAGGCACAAAAAGAAATCTCTTGTAATTTTCACATTATCCGAAAATTCACACCGTACTGCCAACTTGAAAATGAATGCTTGATTATAACCAAAGCAATCCTATCATTTATTTCCAAGTTAATACGCAATATGCTTTGAAGAACGAATGGTGTTGATTTCTCAAGTGGAAGATCAGTAAAAGAAGAATGTACTTTCTTCACTTTAAAAAGATGTTAAGAAGCTTCTATGCATCAATGCTTTCTTCTCATAATCTCTTTCCTTCCATTCTGGCTCCAGGCATTAGCAGATAACAGTAAAATGGGATGCTGGAAGTTAATCATAGCTTCATAAACAAATTATCCAAAACTGCATTTGCTGTGATTTTCTTACCATGAGCAATAATCTATGGCTATTATAGTTTCTGCAAGGCATGGGAAGAAAATGAAGTATATTATCCATTAACAGGAATGAAAGGATCGCATTGCTTACCTTCTTAAGCTTCACAACCCCTTCCTGAGTCTCATAATCGGTTGTAATTTCAAACATCTCTATACCGTCTCCATCAATAATGTTGTAAGTTACTAAGCCATTTTCTCCAATATCTGGATCTTTGGCCTTCACTCTTCCAGCTTCCTCCCCTGGGATGGCTGCTTCTGATATTGACATCTGATAAACACCTAGGCAAATAGCATTTATTAATAAATGAGCCATTATTAGTTTCTTTACTTGCATTCTTTTCACTTGTTAATCTACATGTGCAAAAGGCAGCACAGAAAGTGCTAAAACTCAAGACATCTCAAAGTGCGGAAGTAGTCAATGTGCTGCCCTCCAATGGACTACCATATGTCACAGCCAGCATGGCTTATGGTCAGGGGTGATCAGAATCCCACAGCATCTGGAAATAACTTCTGTATGTTGGACACTTCTGTATAGACCTACTGACAGTCTACCTGCCACTACTCATTTTCCTCTGCAATGCACAGCTACATGAAAGTGTTGAGTGTACTTAAGAATGCAGTTTCACATCACATGGTTTGATGGTGAACTGGAAGTGCCCTCCATAACACATTCAACAATCCTCCCAAATGCATAGGAGTTATTTGGCAGACGTTCAGGGCTTTCTTGGTAGACATGTCAAAACAGATCAAATCTAGTGCAATGCGACAACAATATTATAACCCACACCAACCCCAAACAGGCAGAGCATGATGACAACAACCTTAAAAACCTTTGGTGCTTCCCGAAAGGTGTTGTGATTTAGAGTACCCATTACCCACAAACTACACGTTCCATCTGACCTCCAACCTTCATTCTGGCCTTACGAGACCTCAAGGAGTAGGAATGTGTGCTTAGAAATGTCTGCACGATGGTTTACTCGTGAATCCCATTCCTGCACCTAAGGTGGGAGCGTATTTGCTGTCACCCGGCTCTCTCTAAAATGAGGCCTGATGACCAATAGGGAAATGGGGGGAGATTGGCTTTATAAGCCTTCTCCTCCCACATTGTCTTGTTCCTTGTGAGTTTGCAGCACCCTTCCTCCTTCCCTCTCTCCTTATGGTGGTCATTTGTTGAAGGGACTGAATAGGGATGTTTGCGGGGGGAGGCCTTAGGATCCCTCTATTTTTTGTGGTGGGCACTGAGTACAGAAAGATAAGGAAGTGGAAGAGAAAATTGCAGGGAAAGTGAGACATTATTGGGTTAAGGGATCTACCAGTGTTTTACACCTGGCAGGGTTGGAGAGTTTCCTTTAGGCCTGGCATGTGTATTTTAGGCCTGGCATGTGTATGCTCAACAGCAGAGAATCAGTGGGCATGTTGGCTTCATACCCAAGGCTCACCAAGCAAGGATGGAATTATTTCCTCCCCAACTTTTATTGGGGAGCCCCAGCATGTGGCTCAAGCACGTGCCCAGATGCATGGATAGATGCTTCCCTACCAGAGCTGGCTAAAACCTCTTTGAATCTGTCAGTTGGGTTAATGCTGGTTTGTAGTTCCTCCAACTTGTATATATATATTTCTATATTTCTATATATATAAATAACCTTTATTCCAATGCTAGCACATGAGTCTGTGAGTGTAGGGACAATGACAATTTTAAATCACTCACAATAATGACTTCATTGTCTGTGACCTGCTCACCAGTTGCTATATTTATGTGCAGTGGATTAGCAGACCAACTGGAAGGTGTTATTTTATTCTCCCCTCAAAAAATAACTTCAGCTTGACCCTCGTCGTAAGGCTTAGCACAGATTGTCAGCTGCCCCAGAGAGGAATTTAAAATGGAACCCATTTGCAGTGTTACTACCAGCGCTAATTTGCATTTGAAAAAAAACACAGTGCATTTGAGCTATGCTTTACTTGCCTTCTTTGCTATTTTTTGCCACCATATTTTCAGACTTAAAAATGCAACACCAAGGTCTGGAGCTAATTTTTCTTAAAATTGGGATATAAAATCATCAATGTGCTTGCCATTTTATTGAGTTGCAAAGGCAAGAATGATGAGCCAAAGAGCTTACCGCCTAAATCCCTGCCCATTAATAAATACTCTCACTGCATTATTTACAGTAGGCAGACAACTACACCACATTGTTTTCACCATGTGCTGAAACCTTTTCTGTTCCAGAAAACCTAGCTAAGTATGCAAGTTTGGTATGTAATCTGATTTTAGTAGGCATCTATGTTTTCAAATTACTGATTTTGTTTTATATTTCAATTTTTAATGTTCTTGAAAAGAACCCCCCTCCCTGAGTTTTGCTTAGCCCTTATGAATATATTCAATTCCAATGAGGTATGCTTTCCAATTTGAGATGAAGATTAAGAAGCTAGCCCTTATTAAGGTTTGTTATTTGTTTAGTTAGTTAAGTAAATTGTTATCCTACCCCTCAGTACAAGTTCTGTCAGCACAGCTGACACAACCAACAATATACCCTTGTCCTTACTATCCTCATAACAACCCTGTAAGGTGTATTAGAATGAGAGAGACGTTGTGATTTTCCCAAGCTTCATGGCTGAGGGGGGATTTGAACCAACATCCCACTGGTTCTAATCTGGTACACTAACCACTACAGCACACTGCATTTCGAGAATTTATTTCCAACATTCCTGACAAGAGCCTGTAAACTACACCTCATTCACCTGTAAACCAATTATAGAAAATTACCTTCCAATTATGCATGTCTTAATCTCAGTCACGAGCACTATAAGACCATGCAGAATATATTGTGACACGAAGGCTGTAATTTATGCTGCAGGTGTTACTGCAGAAATCCAGAGAAAATTACATTAAAAACAAATCACAGAACAACCTTCAACTCCCAGGGTGGTTTCAGAACATTTATTCACACCTTCTTTTTGTGTGCATTTCAAAGAAGGACAGGGCCCAAAAATTATGTTTGCACACTTCATTTTTGACATGCCATACTTTGAGCATAGATATTCACAATCAAAACCAACAACCTAACCCTCAAAAAACTTAAGAAATCAGGGCCTCCAAAAGTCAGATAATTCACAGAAAAACAGCTGATGTAATTGTTGTGCATCACTGGGACAGAAATGAAATCTAAACAGAGATTGCTTTTAAGAACAGTGTCCTTGTCAGTTTCACAGTGTGCACAAACTCATAAATATACAATCTGGAAGAAGTGAGATTCCATTTCTTTCATCCCTCTCTTGTTACAATGGATATTTTCCCCCTTCTCAAGTATATTTTTATTGCTTTCATCCAGTGCAGTCTCAACTGTCTCATTTAACAGGTTTTTCCAGTGCTTTCCACAAAAGTCTTTGCCACATCCCATTGATCTCAGTGGGAGTATGTTTTTAAAACATCATTGTCCGGTATGTTTTGAAAGTGAGACACAAAGCACAAAACCTCCCCCTGGGTTTCAATCTTGCCTTTGAGGGAGAAAAAAACAACAATTCACTGTGAATCAGTAGGAAGTTGTTTAATCCTTTTATGAATAAGCTTGCCTCCCCCCTTTTTAAAGAGGGTGTTTTGATAATGACTCCTAAACTCAATTTGATATAGATGTGTCTACATATTTAAGGGTGAGGCAGAGGAGCTCAAGTGATACTGATAAATTCTGCCTAAGCTACCAGGCCAGATTCAAAGTATTAGCACAAACATACAAGCCCTAAACAGCTTGGTACCCAAGTGCTTAAAAGAGTGCTTTCCTCACTATCATGTATATTGGGCCCTGAGATCAGTCATTGGAGGCCCAGTGGGTCTTCTCAGTGTTTGTTCCCTTGTAGAATGCCCTTCTTAGTGAGGTGTGTCAGTCTCACTCACCATTAACTTTTAGAACAGATGTCCTAAACCATTCCGGTTTACCCAGGGACATGATGGTTTAAAGTCATGTCCCTGGCAAACTGGAAATTATTAGTTTGAAAGCAGAGAATTTTTAAAAAATGAGTTTTAAACTGTTTTTAGAATGCCATTTTTTAATTGGTTTTGGATTGGTCTGCAATGATCCCAGAAACTCTTACCTAAATGTAGTCCCCATTAAGATCAATGAGATTTTACTTTTGATTAGACTTTCTAGGACTGCACTTAGGCAAGATGGCCAAAATACCCAGCTGACATTCCATGTGTGCTTTGATAGTAGATTGCTCAAAGATTTTCTGAATACCTAACCCACTGCATTATTCTTAAGAAGGCTTGCAACACCAACTTCAGAGTCTGTGGACTATTGAATACTGCTTGCTAACAGGCAACAGCAAGGGAAATAGATCCCTAAATGGCTATTATCCATGGCGGCTATAAGGAACCTCCTAGTTCATAGGTAGTATGCCACCAAATACTAGTGACTTGTGTGTCTGTGTGTGTGTGTGTGTGTGTGTGTGTGTGTGTGTGTTTGTGTTTGTGTAGCAACAGTGGGGAAAAGGTATTGCTTGTGGGTTATCCAGAATCATCTCACTGAACATGAGAAACAGGGTGATGCTAGACTGCGCAGGCCAGGCATAGGCAAACTCCGGCCCTCCAGATGCTTGTGACTACAATTCCCAGCATCCCTAGCTAACAGGACCAGGGATGATGGGAATTGTAGTCCCAAACATCTGGAGGGCCGGAGTTTGCCTATGCCTGGCATAGGCCTTTGGTAAGAGGGCTCTTCTGATGCTCTTTACTTACTCTGCGGGAACTTTGGCGGGTTGTCATTGACATCAGTAAGTGTAATTGTCACTTTGGTTGTCCCTGAGAGCCCTCCCATGTGTCCTCCCATGTCCTTTGCTTGTATGACAACATGATATTCTTCCTTTGCTTCTCTGTCCATGTTGGGAAGGGCAGTTCTAATAATACCTGCAGGTAAAAGACAGAAGTAGGGTTCAGAAAACATTCTTTAGACATCTACTCTACACTAAGAACCATACATATTCAGATGCATCAGCACTTGTCCAGATTCCTCATAGCTAGCAACTGCCAGCAAGGGGAGAATGAGCCCGACATGGGCTGGGTAATATTCAGCTGTTCAGATCCTATCTGAACAGGAGATTTTGGTGAGAGCTTGTGACTGGTATGAATCCGCTAGATGAAATAGCGGAAGAACGTTGCCTAAGGAGAGTGAGGAAAATTCTCAGGGATGATTCATACCCTGGCCGTCACTTTCTTGATCTCCTGCCCTCAGGCAGAAGATACAGAAGCAAGATTAGTTGCACCAACAGGGTAAAGAACAGCTTCTATCCGTGGACTGTTAGGCTGCTGAATGATAACAACAGGGCAACTGACTTTTGGTTTTGGTGGGTGTACGTCAGTAAACGAGGGGAATTAAGACTAAGAGAGCTGAGTGGGGGGTGCTCATGCAATCTCACTGTATACAAGTTGTACAAGTGGCAATAAAGTATTTCAATTTCTGTGCCAACGATTTCTCATTTCCCAGCTATTCTGCACCAGTTAATGAGAAAATAGATTGTATTCGAAGATTACGAAAGGGGAGAGAAAAAATTCAGAGAAATTATGCTGGGTGGGTTACTATCAAGGTGGCCAAGAGGTGTATGTGACTGTCCTTTCTTTCATTCTACAAATCATCTCTCTAGAGGCCTGTACTCTCCCATGATCTAGACTTCCCTTTAAAATAAAACCAGTGACCGCACTGAACTCATGTACTCAGTAGCAAGCCTGCCTGGCTTACGATGCTTCAAATAAAGCTCAGGGGAAGACATTATCAGGTAATTTATCCCATGGGGATTTTTTGATATCAAGAAGAATAGGCATCTGGGAAAGCTGCAGCATGCTGGAGAAATGTTTAATGGGAGCACACACACACACACAGTGACCTGAATATGATAAATCCAATCCAGCACCCACAAAAATTATTATTTTAAAAATTGACTGCCCTGAGAAAGAGGGAGAAAAAATGGAAGTTTCTTTTGTGAAGAAAGAAAACTTTTGAGAAACTGGAAGACATATATAAACAGCTCTAAACATGATACTAGGGAAGAACAATGATGAAGCCAGGATATGCTACCGGAATAATCCTGGTTAAATATAGACCCACTTTCTGTTCCTGTTCTAAATTTGAGTACAGACTTTATTATAGTACAGTTCTCCATTCAAGAAACATTAAGTACATCTTTAAAATTAAGGAAGTTTGTTAAGAATACATATTTAAAAGTGACTTTTCATGTAGATTTTTATTTAATTTATATATTCAGTATTTTAAGAAAGCAACTCCAAAGATAAATATGGAAATGGGATAGACAGAGGTGAAGACATGCAGAAGTGTTACGGACTAGGAAAAATACAGGTCTGCACATCCCAAGCATTTGGCAGGCTAAAATACATTGTTAATAGACGGCTTTTGCTTGGTGAATTGCGTGTTGCACAACCATTGTCTGGAGCCAGTTGGTGATATGAAATGTCAGACTGTATCTACAACTGAAAAGTAATGGTGCTGTCAAAGTTTGTAACTAGGTGGTTCAGAATATGAATGTGCCTCTCTCACAATGCTTGAATGTGTTACAGATCAAATGACATTTCCCCTCAGAGATTCTTCTACAGCTCTATAGCAAAATCAGACTGCAGATATTCAAAAATGTTTTTAGTTTAGATTTTTAGTCTAAGTCCAGGACACTAATTACTGCTCAGTCAGAACTAAGCAAATGCTCCCAATGGCAGATTTTAAGGCTCCTATAGACAGTAGATAAATTACAAAGATAAATCACACGGTCTTTGGTATTAGGAAGAAGTATTGTTTCCCCATTGTTGGTACTTCATCCTTTCTTCTAAAGCAGCCTTCCCCAGCCTGGTGATCACTAGGTGTTTTTGACGCCCATCACATGTAGTCAGTGGTCAATGATTATAGAATCTGTGGTTGAAAGCTTCTGGGAATCTTACACTGAGTCAGGCCATTAGTCCATGTGGCTCAGTCTGGAAGCGACTCTCCAGGGCTTCAGACAGAGGATATTCAAAGTCCTGTCTGGAGGTGTTGTTTGTTGTTGTTTAGTCGTTTAGCCATGTCCGACTCTTCGTGACCCCATGGACCAGAGCACGCCAGGCACTCCTGTCTTCCACTGCCTCCCGCAGCTTGGTCAGACTCATGTTTGTTGCTTCAAGAACACTGTCCAACCATCTCTTCCTCTGTCATCCCCTTCTCCTTGTGCCCTTCATCTTTCCCAACATCAGGGTCTTTCCAGGGAGTCGTCTCTTCTCATGAGGTGGCCAAAGTATTGGAGCCTCAGCTTCAGGATCTGTCCTTCCAGTGAGCACTCAGGGCTGATTTCCTTAAGAATGGATAGGTTTGATCTTCTTGCAGTCCATGGGACTCTCTGGAGGTACCAGGGGTTTAATCTGGGGCTTTCTACATGCAAAGCAGATGTGCTACCACTCTTCTATGCCATTATGTTGGTGCAGCTGTTAAAGGGTATCAGGACTTGCCACAGCAATATAAAGAATGATAGACATGCCCATTCTTTAAAAAAAATGAATTAATATCTGGATTTTCATTTATGCTCAGGTCTGATCACCATATTTCCAGATTTGTAAAGATGCATTGCTCCGGTTACCCTGGGGAGTGCAGGAAGCACCTTTCTCTTGTAGCAAAAAAGAATTGCTCACCTGTCTGTGCTTCCACGGAAAAGTACGGCTGACCTTCAAGGATGCTGTAAACAAGTTTGGCACTATTTCCATAGGTGGGATCATCAGCATCTGAGGCAGTCACCTGAATAACAGATGTACCTGAAAACAGAAAGGTGTGGTGATACATTTCAGGATTTAAGTAAGCATGTTAAAAGCATGGAGAACATTTTCAAAATTCATTTTTATTTAAAAAACAAAACTAAATGATTGGGAGATTATGTACTAATTAAGCACTGGAAAACTCCAAATTCTCTAGATGAGGTATTATTAGTGAACCACCACTGGTTACCCACCAGCTGTGCTAGGGATTATGGGAAATCTCTGTCCAATGAATTATTTGAATTACACTGTTCAGTAAATTATATTGAATCACCTTTTACCTCATTGGCAATTGCTTAATATTACTATCTGGGGTGT
The DNA here is from genome assembly GCF_964106645.2 of Podarcis pityusensis. Taxonomy (NCBI): domain Eukaryota; kingdom Metazoa; phylum Chordata; class Lepidosauria; order Squamata; family Lacertidae; genus Podarcis; species Podarcis pityusensis. Next base: position 44,983,932 of record NC_138033.1, read on the forward strand.
TTATTAGAGGCTCCCTCTCATAAAAACAACATTTCATGGTATCTGGCAATTATATGTATAGTAATTGCTGGATTGATTTCTCTTTGACATGAGGTGAAGAACTTAAGATGGGCAATTTCTGCTCCCATTGGTGCTTTCATCAGAATTCTCTGACATCCCTAGTCAAGACACAAGTTTACTCACGGATATGCTATTTGTGAAAAATAGGCATGAATGAAAATTTCATGTCCTAAGTGTAAACCATAATTGATGATCAGCTCAATACCGATTGTCCTAGAAATCCATTTGTCAGCCTGCGAACTAACTGTTATTTCATGTTTTCTGTTACGTACCTACATTAGACCTCTCTGGTACATTGGCATGGTAGTTTTCATGTAAAAATTCTGGGGGGTTGTCATTGATATCTTGAACTTTCACAATGAATTCTGAGGGTGGTTCTAGAGGTCGGTTGGTATTCCTGTCCACAGCTTGTGCCGTTAATGTGTACTGAGCTCTTTCTTCCCGATCCAGTGTCTTTGTTGCATGGATGTTCCCTGATTTGTCATCAATGACAAAAATGATTCCCGCTCCTTCACCTGAGAGAATGTATTTTATGTTCCCATCACCAGAATCGATGTCCGAATGAAGCTGCAAAATGCAAGATATACACACTTACTGTTTTCAAAGCCAAGAAAATGTTAAGTACATAAGAGGTTTGATGGATGAGGCTGAAAGCCTACCTAGAGTGAGCAACTAGATTCTTCTGCGAAGTCTGCAAGCAGGACAGCAGTGCAAAAGCAGTTCCAACAACTGGTATTCAGCTACATGTTGCCTCTGATACTGGAGATAATACTGCTATTGTGACCAGGAGTCACTGATAGCATTACACTGATAGCATGTTTTTTCTTCTTCTCCTAATCCCTTTCTCCTAATCCCTGTATTGGGAAGTTTTTAATGTTTGGTGTTTCGTTATGTTTTTATACATGTTGGAAGCTGCCCAGAGTAGCTGGGGCAACCCACACAGATGAGTGGGGTATAAATAATAAAATTATTACTGTCATCATTACTATTATTATTACTACTACTATTACTACTATTATTATTTGAAGATGCTTTTTATCAACACACTGACTTGTACATATTAATGAAATTTCTGGGGTTCCCAGATTTCTTTTGCCCATATATTGTAAATTTATTGGGCTGAAACCAGATATGTACTCAGAGTTTATTTGTTTCCAGAAACTGATTTTCTGTAGCATGGGCAGAGAGTCTGATAACCCAATGTGTCTTTGTATGGCCCCCTTGGGACTCTTCCTAGGCTACACCTTCTCCTCGGCCTCTTCCTTGTATGGATGCAGGATAGAGGGGTGTGTGTGTGTGTGTGTGTGAGAGAGAGAGAGAGAGAGAGAGAGAGAGAGAGAGAGAGAGAGGTGTAAAACCTTAACCCTTAGCCCACCACTGCCATGTGGCCTCAGAAAGGTTTGCCCAGAAGGGAATCCTAGGCTGAAAAAAGGTTCTACACTCCTATTCTATGATGCTTCTGGGCATCTCTGTCATGGATATAATGAACAAGTAATTTTAAATAGCCTGAAGAAAGAATTCACAAAGTGAATTAAGGATTAGTTTAAAACGTACTTGGGATTTTTTTTTGGGGGGGGGGGCAATGTGGAAAGTAAAACTGATTATTAGTTGTTGAGATTAAGAGGAAAAAGCAGAGTATCTTTTATGAAAGGTTTTATATTCATCAGATACTTCTTTTAATCTGAACTTTTTAAAAAAGGAGGTATGTGAAGCATGGGGCTGCAACAAATGAACCACCCATTGGCTTCTACCTCATTTCCAATTTCTCAGCTACTTAATGCCCATTGTGATATTTTAATGAATGGCACTAAAGCAATTAAAGTATAAAATGAAATCGGAGCCCCACTTGCCTTCCTTCACTTTCATAATGCTTACAGGCATTGGCTCTGTGAATTGATATGAAAAAGTAATGTATAAGACTGGGAACCATCTTCGCTTCCTGAAATGTTCAAGCTGGTACAATAGTGAAGAATTGTCACTCAGTGTGGTTAATCCGTTCCTGCTGTTTAATGCTGGTGCAGGTCCTTTGATGTAAGCAGGGCAGCACTTTTTAAGGTACATTCTGTTATAACTTGGAAAAATAGGTTGCATTCTGGGTAAGAGCAAATGCAGGCTGCAACCCAAGTATGAACACAGTTTTCTTCTATCAAGGATGACTTTTTAAAGTCTGGTTCTACTGCTTTTGTGATAGAGAAGTCATCTGACTGCTCTGTCATGTGAGTTGCCACACAAATGTTGATCATCCATCATGCTCATACACACGAAGAACCTTCCCCTGGAAAGGGGAATACAGACAAGCAGAGAAAGTCTGAGGAGGGACTATCACTCAATGGTGATATCACTCATGCAGAAGGTTCTAGGTTCAACCCAGGGGTAAATTTCAGTTAATTTCCGTTTCTCTCATTTTTTCAACTGAAATGCATCAATAGGCATATTTAAATTTAAAAAGGCCTTACAAAGATTTGTCACCATTTTAACACACACTTTTCCAAACAGGGGTGCCAACTTGAATAAAATATGCAGATAATTGATGACATGACACAGTGCATGCATATGATTTGAATGGCAATGCTCATCAACTTTGGGGGCCCCGCACCCTCAAATATTTTATTGGGGGGGACCAAAGACCACTCAAACTGCAGGAATTGGCTCTTATGTTGCAAAATATGTACATTTTTGTATGTAGTTTTGCAAATATACACCGTTTTGCAAGCAATTTTACTTGCTATGATGCACTTCTGCATGTTACTTTCACCAATATATGCATTTTTGTGTACTCTTTCCTCTAATGGATGCATTATTTGGTTAGAGGACTGCATTACAAAATACAAAGACGTACACATTTCAAAACATAGCTCTGTCTCTGGAGAATATGGTCCTTGCGAGGGCATCAGAGGGACTCTTTGATGCAAGGCTGGCCCAGCTATGAGGCAAGGTGAGGCAACTGCCTCAGGTGGCAGAATATATAGGGGCAGCAGATAATGGGAACTGACATCCAACAACATCTGGAGGACCACAGATTTATAGAACTGCAGCTTAATAGTTCCTAAATAGGTAAAATGCAACAAATGATAAAGAATAAAGGCTTTCTTACCCTTCCCACTAAAACAGGATCAGGTCCCGTATACTCCTCTATTACAAAGAACTGGTTCCATACCCATCCTCTTTTTGAACGGTGGAGAACTTGCCCTTCCTTTCCTTTTTCATGATGACCATGGAGTGATGGCCTGAAATGATTCAATTTCCCGATCTCTATTGCAAGGCTGAAGCACAGCATTCCCAGGCAGATAAGGGTAGCATGTAAACAGTTGTCCACCTTCATTTTTGGTTAATGTATAGGCACCAGAGTATCCACAAATCTAACACTTCTTCTCACAGGGCCACCAGAAGAGTAAAAAGGAATAATATAATCCTCTTGAAATTTCAGGTGTACTTTTCCATAAATGAGATGTAAACACTCCTTAAGCGCATCACTTTAATTCTGGATAGATTCCCAAATTATTTCCTAGAGGGTGGAAAGAGAGAAAAAGAAAGAGGGTGAGAAATGCAGGCTAATTTCCCCCACTGTGTCAATTATAAGTTAATTATAATTTCGAATATGTCATGTGAAGCAAGTTAGCATGGCCAATGTGTCATACATTACAATGACATTCCTCTGTTTGGAGTGTTGCCTGGTTCAGAGCTGTTTTAAAGATAAAGAGCCTTAAGAAAGGAGAGATAGACTCTTGCAGATGCCCATTAACTGTTAGCAAACTAAGCAGACACACAAAGTAACCTGGCCATCCTCTTCCTTACTATGGTGAGATGCATTGCATATCTATTTAAATTACAGTAATTATTTCTCAGTGTGCATATATACATACATATTAAGCTGCATGATTTTATGCACATCTATGCCTTCTTTTTTGATATATCCTCTCTCTTTTTCAATTGCAAGATAATAAATGAAATCGGGTAGAATAGGAAAAGAATATTATATATTATATATTATAATTAAATATATTATAATACTTGCAGGTATGCATTCTAATTATAATGAATGATTTCTTTCCCTGTACTAGACTCACCGGGTTATTAGAAACATTTACAGTTAGTTTCATGATTATTGAAGAATGGAGTTTGCTTCTGTTTTTGTTTGTTTTTTCTACTAAGAGTGTAGAAAGCTGCCACAGAAAACTGTCCAACCATTGGTCCATCTATCTCATCATTGTTTACTCTGATTGGCAATGGTTCTCCAAGGATTCAGGCAGAAACCTTTCACAGCCCCACCTGGACACACCAAGGATTGATGCTGGGACCTTTTGCAAACAAGGCAGATGCTATTGTCTGTATCAAATGTGCATGACCTAATGTCAGCATTTGCTTTCACCACTTCTCAGTACCTTTTCAAAATGCAAGCATCCAGAGTTAAGGTTGCAGAACCATGATATCAACTCACCAAGTAGAGTGCATAGAAAGTCATATATATATGCATATTTATAACACATAGAAGCAAGCAAAGCCAAATATCAACCCACTACTGCCCTTTCCACTTTCACCAGATAACTTTCCAACAAGAATAAAACATTAGCACCCACCCTTTACTGAGTTGCTTTTCACTTCAGTCACACACTCAGCATGTAAAACCCAAATATCAAAGAATGTGACTGGATGACAATACATAGCTGGTGAACTACAGTCAATTTGGTTGAGCACAAGAGCAGGCATTCTCCTTACATGATCCACATGAGAAAAGTAACTAAATAGGACTATATTGGGGAAGGTCCACATCAAAACTCCCCCAAGTTTCCTCCAGCCACCACAAGGGAGTATTTCAGGGCATGTGAAAGTACATACAAAGGGAAGGTTTGGGTGTTCTGCTTCATTATCTTTGTTTGATTGGGGAGAGATATAAGAGGAAATTAAAAGAAGACAAATGAAACGTACAAGTGAATTTTCTTCCACAGACCATTAATTTTAAATGATGCCGTCAACAAATGGGTTTAAGAAAATCATCAAATATTCCCAATAACTGCCAAGATGTAGTATAACTTTATTACTGGGATTATTATGTAATTACCAAGAAACTCTTTAGAATAATAGAAAAGATGTGTGGATATATGAAAGTGTTTACTATCAGTTGTTCAGGCATGAAGAACCAAACACAAAACATTAACCACATATCTAAGCCATTATCCTTAATTTACTAATTAGGGCTTAATGTGGTAATTGCCTGCAATCCCTTTCTTTGTAAATCTCTCTCTGTTGGGTAAGGAATGGGCCAGAATCTTTTCAAGTCCTGTTGTATCTGGTCTTGTTGACATGACAACAGTACCCTGGGGTTTCTTTCTAGCATGCAACACAGAAGTTTTCAGTCTGGAGAAAGCACACTGGGGTTATTTTCAGCTGACGTACAGAGAAGTGCAATTCCTGTCGGTTTACCTCACCAACTATCTGGGTTTTGCAAACATTCCTAACAAATACCTGGGCAAGAAAACACACCTTATGGAAGCATAGAAAGTTGCCTTACTCAGAGTTTGCCCACTCATCCAGCTAGCCCAGGATATTCTGTACTTAATAGAGGTATGGATGCTGAAAGAAACTTAATTTTTGTGAATTCTAAAACTAGCTGAGCTGATCCACACTTTCCGGAATAATGGGCACATTAGAAATTAGTTATCCACCGGCTTGAACACATCTATGATGTTCTAGTGCACCTTTAAACTCATTCATATATATATATATATATATATATATATATATATATATATATATATATATATTTCATATATATATATATGAAAAATGCATAATTTGTATGTATTTAAGTAAGAATTTTCATCCTGGTTTGTTTAAGCATATCCATGGAGAAACAGAACAGGCTTATGAACAGAAGCATGGCATGTGACACTGACCTGAAAAGAAAATGATTGGGCTTTATCTAACTGGAATGGCTTTCCAGGGTTTCAAACAGGTTTCCTTCCCATCCTGACTTTGAGATGACTCTGGAACCTTTACAGGCTCTATCACTGAGCTGTATCCCTTTCAACAGCAGGTTTATGTAGTAGGAGCTGAACCTGGTCCAATTAGACTTATGAACATCTAGGGACAGAAGCATGTGGATATATGTTTTCATCAAAAGACATGACCTATAGTTCAATGGACCATGGATGAGCATTGCAATCCAGACTTCATGTGTAGAAATCTGACCTGATGCATGGATCCTTCTTGCAGGATTGACACAACGATGTTTCAGTGGGAGTATTTGCCTGTACTAGGAAAACATTTTTCTATTGTTGTTGTTTTTGTTTGTTACTATGTTATGTATTTTTGTTTTTTTTATATATTCTAAGCTACCTTGTGATCCTTGGATGAAGGGTTGTATGGAAATTTAAACAACAACAAATATCAGTTAAGTGATTGGATTGTATCTTAAAACAATCGATGCATAAATTATTCTAAGTTGTGGAGAGCTGATTGCTACTATAGAAGTAGGATCCAGCTGAAATACTGATCAAATGTGTGGTTGAAGAGCATGCAACTAACTTGAATGAACTTTCCTTTGTTCCTAAGAGCTCAGGGTGGCTTTTTAAAACTGAACATACACAATAAATGGTAAAAGAAATATTAACATATAAACTGTCAAGGTTAAATCCCCTAAAACTCTTTGCAAAATCTTTTCCTGTTTCCTTCCTATTCAATAAATATCTTTTCCCCCATGTTTCATATGTTCCATCTTAAATTTCTGTAGAGGGGGTGGAAATTATAATAAATGAATCACAGACAAAAACCCAAAGAGGCAAGTGGGATTATTATTTGATGACAAGGCTAGAGTCTAGGAAACCACGTCTGACCAATGGTATTCAAGCATGCTCTCTATATAGCAAATATAATCCCAGTAGGACAAAAAAAGTTTCCAGTGACTGCCTTTATTTCAAACACCATGTGCTGAAGCTCAATAGACTAAACAATCCCTTAGATTTGTCTAACCACCATGTCTGCATGATACATTAAAATAGCAGCTGTTCTGTGGGGATATGTATTTAACAAGACAGATTTCTAGAGTGTGCTATATAATGACATTATGATGGATAGCGTAATTCTGAGACAGTTTGCAGAAATAAGGGAAGTGGGATTTTCTGGCAAACAGACAGAACAAATAACTGAACCTCGTATGTAGCTGGATAAATAACTGAGTGGGAAGTGCACAGAAGATGCAGACCTTCTTCATGCTTATTGGGTTTGTAGCAATGGAAGGTTGCCAGACCTCCATTTAGATATTTTGGCTGCCCATAAAATTGTTACACAGCTGGATGGCCGTTCCTTTGATAGTCAAAATGTTGGCGAGAAGCTCAGAACACCCTGGTAATGTATTTTGCTGTGTTTGAATAAAATATCCACTAGAGAATTGACGGGAAACCATTGGCCCTCCAATGACTACCATCATCCCCAAGCACACTGGCTTGCCCTCATGACGGAAGGGACCGGGGCTGCATGATGTGTGTACAATGTGCGCAGACACTGCAGAGAATGCCGACATCACTTGCACATGCTGCAAGGTAGTGCTGGCGTGCCCTGCGGCATGCGTGACTGACATCAGTACTCCCCATGACATGCGTGCATGGCTGCCACAGAATTTTGAGGGAACCCAATTCCTTCCTTGAAAATGGGAGGGGGGAGAGCTTGGGCCCCTGCTCCCCCATGACACCCCTGATCATCCCTGACCACTTGTCATATGTGATGGGGCTTATGGCAATGCCAGACTTTGGGGTTTAAAATTTCAGCAGCACCCTGCACAACACCAAAATTCGGTGTCCCTCCGCCTCTCGCCTTCCATTGTTCATCATTGTTGCCCTCTTGACTAGGCACCCAGTGCAGGCAAACCTGTCATACTCCCTGAATCCACCTCTGCTGATGGGAGTTTGAGACCAGTAATATCTGGAGGTTCACCACCTCTACACTAGGACTTTGGGGAAGTGGCACCTGATCTCAGGGATGGAAACATGGGTGGGTGGGTGTGGGTATGGGTGTGGGTGTGTGAGAGAGAGGGTGGTGGTGGTAAAAAGTCATAAAGCAGTTTGGAAGAGGCAGAAAGTGAATGGTGAATTGGCTGAAGGCAAAAGTTACCTAGAGGATTCAGAGAGCCTAGGGATCTAACACTGGGTAGTTTACCTTCTGCTTGTAAGAACATCTGCAGTTTTCCACTACTGTTTTTCACCACACTTGTGCATTTTAAAATAATTGTTACAAAAACGTTTCCAGTGCTCTCCACCAAAGAATATCCAGCCTGGTAGCACTGCCTTTCGAACTCCGCAACAGTGTGGGAAATGGGAAGCATGCAACAATACAGCATAGTATGGGTTGGAAACTGCAGGTCTAAGGGCCAAATACAGCCTTTCAGGTCTCTCTATCTGGTCCTCAGAACTCTTCTCTGACCATACCCCTCTCCCCAAGCCACTCCCTCTCACCAGTCCTTCTTCACACATATGATGTTTTGGCCTTTCTGGAATGTATCTTTAAACTATGATAATGCCTCTTGCTTGTCTGGCTGGAGGATAGAAATTAGCCTACTGTAGAGAGGTGAAATTTATATTCATTGCTCTGCCCACTTTTGCCTCTTGCCCCATCAACCTCAGGTATTCCCTTGGCCCCCACTGGAAGCTTGCCCAGAAATGAATGTAGCCCTTAAACTGAAAAGAGGGAGATGGGTTGAGGAATGGGAACGGTAGGTGATAATAGTTCAGAGAGATAATTTTTCCAGGATTGGTTTGTAGGCCATATCAACATGGTCCCCTGTAGCTGTCATTAATGAGCTCTTTCTAGAGCTCTCAGAGTGTGCCATTTCAAAAGCAATACATTTACTGCAGTACAATCTTAAATTCTGAAGTAAACCTGGCTGAGTTAAATGGAGCTTATTCCTAGGAAAATGGGTGGAGAATTGCAGCTTTACAATGTAATCCTATGAATCCTATTCATTGGGTGGCATTCCTACTCAGAATAGACACATTGAAATTAATGGATATGACTAACTTAATGTTCACTTATTTCAGTGAGTCCAATGGGTTACTTACTTCCCAGGTAAGTGTGTGCAGAACTGCAATGTAAGTGAATTAATTGAAAGCAGATGTTGCTGAATACTGAGGATCTCATCCAGATATATATTTTACATATATTCAACAGTGCCTAGATAAACGACACTATTCCACTGAAGCTCACTGCACTTCAGCATAAACCGTTGTCTTTGTTCCTATCATCTGTCTCAGCGAACTGAAATATTATGGAAAGGTGTTTAAGTACGCTTACCTCCCGCTGAGAATTTTCATGAGATAAAGTAAAAACTGTGGCTTCAATCAGCTTAGCTATTACCAGATTTACATTTCCCTGCTAATTTAAGAATTATTTTACACTTCAAGCAACCTCAGCTTGCATGGAGGCTATATCTACTTACCCAGTGAACTCAGTGTGGCTTGATTCTGAGAAGACATCTAAAAAAAAAAAAAACTGGTTGTGACTAAGTTGCTCAAGTATGTAGTTAGCTGAAGCCAGTATGAGTAATCAGTGGCACTCCAGCTTCCATCATTCCTGGCAACTGGCCATGCTGGCTGAGGCTGATGGGAGCTAGGTGTTCAACAACACCTGGAGGGACATAGGTTCCCCCCGCTTTTTAAAAATAAACCTTTAGTAACAGATTAAGGACACTTTGGGGGCTGTTTCTATTGTGTTTCACATGAGAAAACATAATATGGCACTAATGTGTTAATGGGTTTTTGTTACCTTGTTTTTGCATAGAAGCTCTCTTCTGTGGCCTAATAACCTGAAGTTTCCTATCTCCAGTTTCTAACGGATACTTTAAATGCAGGTTGTTTTAGCTGGGAATATGTGTGCCTATCTGTCTGTAGTGTGTGTGCATGTGTATTTGCCGATTCCTCCCACCCTGTCCACTGCTGCCCCCTCTGCATCCCAATCTGCTTCAGAAGTGAAAGCAGTATGGAGGGCTGTAGGAGAAAGGGAAAATATGTTAAAAAGCAACCTCCTTCCCTTATTTATTAACAGAAATGGCTATGAGAATCATAGTGATGTTAGTAGTGATGTAATCCCATTGATTATCAGATAAGAATCATGACAACTATAGTCTGTTAAGGGAACTGTAGGTCTGCAAGGGGGAAACTATAGTTCCAGGATTCTTGAGGGATAGTCATATGCTTTATATGTGCATTGAGTCCTCTTTAAACGTATGGTGTGGCTCTGAATTGTACATAAAATGTCGGGGGGGGGGTTGTGGAGTGAGACTGTTACATGAAAAGTCATTTCTTAATTCTGTAGCTGGGGCTTGACGAAAGACCAATTGAGCAAGATGGATTCAAGGCAGGGGGAGAATTAAGTGGGTTAGCACAAAGAAGCAAAAAGGGAATTGACTGGATGGAGTGCATGACCCAAATTTTCAGTTTATCCCGTGCTACTATGGGTAGCTAGAAATCAAAGCAAACACATCCATGAAATAACTGAAATGTGGAAAATCAAGCATTTGAGTGCCCAAGAGTCACACCCTACCTGCTGCTTAGAGCTTCTCCTGACAACAGGGTGCTCTTTGCTGCTTCAGACCACAATATAATTGTGTGAGTCTAATACGCTCTGCATAAACCTCTGTATGTAAATCTTTGAAGGGATTAGAGTCTTATTCTTTTAATACTCTCCCTTTTACCTTGGAGATCTCTTGGGGCAGCTTTAAAAATTACATTCTGTGCGAAGTTATGAATGAAAATTTTAATCCCTTGCATTTAAGAATTATCTCTCTTGGCTTGGTATTGGATAAACATTTAAATCTGGTAAACTCCAACTGTTCCTAAAAATAGCTTTTCATACTGTAGTTGCTTTCTCCCTGTGGCCGGTTGGATATTTTGTATATAGAACTGATAGAATAAAGGCTGATTTGAAGAAAGTAAAGTGGTACCTCTGGTTATGAATGCTTCTGGTTATGAACGCTTCAGGTTACGAGCTCCGCTAACCCGGAAGTCGCTGCTCCTGGTTGCAAACTTTGCCCCAGGATGCAAACAGAAATCACATGCCAGAGGTGCATGCACATCGGGAGACCCTATTAGCAAAAGCGCGCCTAAGGATATGAATGGTTTCAGCTTAAGAACGGAACTCCAGAATGAATTAAGTTCGTAACCAGAGGTATCACTGTACTACGCTTCCAAATATGAGAAGCATCTTGCAAACGATGCCTATGAGTACCAACTAGGGCTGCCAACTAATGAAGAATGTTTTGTTGCTTAATTGCCGGCCTACTGACCAGTCTTTAACAATTGATTGATTGATTGATGGATGGATGGATGGATTAAGTACTTAGTTAAATGCAAATGTATTTGCATATTAACAAACCCTCAATATATACTCTTTAGAAATACCGGAGAAAGTGTGGAGAGCTTAATTTGAAAAACAAAATTTATCATTTGCTGTGATACTACTTTTACTATTGTCTTTTTAATTCTTATTCCAGTAGCACCTCAAAAACCCCTGAAAACCCCTATCTCATAATTTTACTATCTACTTAGCTTAAAATTTCCCTCCACCAATCAACCAAACATTCGGTTGATTTGTATGCTGGTCAAACTAATTAAAGATTAGAAACTGCCCCGGTTCTATTCAAGTTTCACATATGTCTTTGAAAATTCCAGAGGGTCACTGGATGGTTTCAAACTCAATGAACCAGGCTGGAGTGCAGTGCAGTACATTCTGAGTGCTTGAGTTCTATCCCTCTTTCCCTGCTCTTACCAGACTACAAATCCCAGTAAGGTATCTTTCTGTGTACCATAAGGGAGATGAAGAGAACTGAAGAAGCATGGAGGGAGAGAACAGAGTGATTTCTCACTTGCAAGAGTAGCAGATCTGTGGCAAGCAAGCAAGGAAGGCTATGTGGTTGTAGGGGTTGAGTGCGTGTGCATAAATCCAGAGGATACACAGTGGTTTGTGACAGGCACCTCTGCCTGGCCCCACCTATTTACAAAAGTCTATATTATTTGCCCAGTATTTCTACCCTAATACAAAGCTATATCTTTTGTCCTGTGTTTCAATTTAAATTGTAATATTTTACTTTCTAAATTTGCATTTACGCATACCTGCTAAATAAACTGGTTGACTGGGCTGACCACTCTAACCTGCTTAATCCGGAACAGGCAGGGTTTAGAAAGGGCCATAGTACAACAGGCCATTGTTTGGTACTACAGACAATGATAGATAAGTATACAAAGGTACATAAGAGCAAACTTTTTGTGGCTTTTGTAGATCTCACATCCGCTTTTGATTCAATCTGTAGGGACAAATTATGGCAAAAACTATATGAAACAGATATTGATAGATGACTTCTCAAAATACTTAGAGAGTTACATTCAGACACCACAGAACTGGGATGTCAGGCAACTATACTGACCCACTGCCACTGGGGAAAGGGGTTAAACAGGGCTGTTTGTTAGCGCCGTTCCTCTTTAATTTCTATATAAATGACATTGTTCAACATATGGCAAAGTATAAGTCATCAGCTCCTGCCCTGGAAGGCAAACACCTGAATATATTACTATATGCTGATGACATGGCTGTCATGGCACTTACTCGAAGGGGCCTACATAGCATGCTGGAGGGGCTCGCAGCTTATTGTTCCCAAAACTCTCTAAAGATAAATTATGACAAAACAAAAATTGTGGTATTTACTAGAGCTCGCCACACATTTAGATGGTCTTTAGATGAACACAAAATTGAACAGTGTCTTTTTTTTAAATATCTTGGTATCACTTTCCAAGCTACATCTAGCTGGCTTGCCCACTTCAAGACTGTAGCCCTTCTAACACGTAGGACAATCGGTGCTCTGCTCAGCTTTTTTTATTCGAGGGGAGGGCAACTGGTGATCCCGGCACTAAAAGCTTTTGTTGGAAAAGTGATTCCCCAGATGCTATATGGAGTAGAACTCTGGGGATGGAATCAGAAGCTGTTAGAACGGCTTGAAATCTTCCAAAATTTTTACCTCAGAAGAATTCTAGGCCTCCCTCAGAGTACTCCGGCAGCTCTCCTAAGAGTGGAAGTAGGATTACCTTCTGTGTCTGCCAGGGCCCACTTAAGATTCCTGCGTTTTTTCACCAACCTCACAGATGCCCCGAACACCTTATTGGCTAAACAAGCCTTTGTATCATTACAAAATAATACTACTTGGCATAAAAACCTACTAGATATCCTATCCAGATACAATCTACCTGAGTTTAATACCCTCAAATTGTGGAGCCCTGATAAAGTTCGGGAATGGATCTTTGAAAAAGACGCCTTTTTGGACTCCACAAAGATAAAAAACTCTGGGTTTTCCTACTGGTTTCCCCGAGTAAAAGCAGTCAAAATCGGTGCCAACTACTTGGTGGAGATCACTGATCCCACCCTTCGGAGAGCTTTCACTATGGCACGGTTTCAAACACTGCCAACTGCATATCTGACCGGTAGATTCACAAAAACCCCAGTAGAACATCGTTTATGCCCTTGCCTTATGAAAATTAAAGAGGATCTTACACATTACCTCCTCTATTGCCCCATCTACTCGGGCTTTAGAGACGCATTGCTGCAAATTATACCCAACTCTATAACCAATCCTGAAGATAGAGTAAAATTTTTGTTAGTTGATGCAAACCCACATATTACCCATGTGGTAGCGGTTTTTGTGATGAAGGCCATGAAAGCCAGGGAAAGATTTATGGATGACAATGTAAAGACCCCTTCATCGTCTGTTTAACTCGTTGCTTGTTTTCCCTCTCTTTCTATTTTGTGGGATGAAGGTTTTGTTGGCGTAGTATGTAATGAATTTTAATATTTTTTAACTATTGTTGTGTTGATGTTTGTGTACAGGCATGGTCCTCACAATAAACGGATTTGATTTGATTTGATTTGCATTTACGCATATTAACAGTTTAAAAGAGGTGTCATAGAAATTCTTTTTCTCTGGTTTTGGTTTCATTTTCAAGCACGCACAGTGTCTAGTGAAGGCACAATTTGAAAGTACAAACAAACTGAATGATTTCAAAATAGGAGATAGAGAGAGAGAGAGAGAGACTAAAAGGATTGGGAAATGAAAAATGGTTGCAAACTGAGTTTTACATTCTTCAACTGCCCTGGGGAGATGCACTTGAGATAAATGTGACATAGACTGTCTATTTTTAAGCACACATTCAGCAGGAATAGGAAAACAACCAGCATAAGAAAAGGAGTCTTACTAAGGAACACAATGATTGATAGTATCATTTGACATAATGACTATGCTCTTGGAGGAGTTTACTTTAAATAATAATTGTATACTTGTGCGACTTGGAGCTAAGTGGAAAATTCATAATTTACCGTGTGCTCAAAATCCAATATCGCCCTAGCCTTTGCCCATTCCCATTCCAATAGCCTTTTTTCTATTATATAAGTGAGTGGTTGTAGATGGGGCCCTGAGGGAGAAATAACCTAAGTCAAGAAGCTGCCAATTATTATATGTCGCATTCACATTATAAGCCAGGTCTGAGTGCTTTTCATTTACAAGAGGGCTTGTGTGTAAGGAGGTTAAAATTAACCTTAGACCTTTTCTTTTTGTTTGCAGGTTTATGCAGAAAAAAGTCTATAAAAAATTTCCAGCCCCAATAGCAGCCTAATTTCAGCATGCAACAGAATTTGCATGCTTTAGATCTAAACTAGTACAGAGCAAAAGGAGGCAGACTTTGCTTTCATACACACACACACACACACACACACACACACAGACTGTTCAGAGGCATTTCTTCATTTATTTTCATTTGGAACATTTATTTTTAATTTTGTTTCAGAATTAGAATGAGACCAATGGGGCGGGGCGGGGGGGACACAAGAAGCGATGGAGGAAAAAAATGTGTGTGTGCAAGCATATCAGACATATACAGTGGTACCTCGGGTTACAGAAGCTTCGGGTTACAGACGCTTTGGATTACAGACGCTTCAGGTTACAGACTCCGCTAACCCAGAAATAGTACCTCAGGTTAAGAACTTTGCTTCAGGATGAGAACAGAAATCACACAGCAGCGGCGCGGCAGCAGCAGGAGGCCCAATTAGCTAAAGTGGTGCTTCAGGTTAAGAACAGTTTCAGGTTAAGAACAGACCTCCAGAATGAATTAAGTTCTTAACCCGTGGTACCACTGTATAACCTTCCAAATCATAGCCTTTTCAACAAAGTCTTTTAAAGGGAGCTTGTTATTTTTATCCCATTCGTCATCTATATTGGATTTGAAATTGTTTTCATTAATTATATATGTTTATCACTTCTAGCTGTTTCATTGGAAATGATTCATAAACAAGAATAAACAAATAATCAAATGGAACAGACACACAACTGCCACTGACCCTGGGGCTTGTTGGTGGTTCCTTTTTCAAATGAAATTTCTAACTCACTTTTGCTTTCCAATGGAGATGCTCAGAAGGGCTAACAAAGCAGTTAAAAAAAAGCCAATAATCTTATCATTAAAAACAAATGAATAGATACCACAATACAGCACAAAAGCGTTAAAAATAGCATTAGCAAAGATTCAAAAGAGACAGAATTTACAAATAAATAACCTCACAGAGCAAAAGAATCTAGGGTTGGAAAAAGGAACTTTTGGGGTCCATGATTTAATGTTTATGCAAAGATATATAGGGTGAACAGCCATTAAGACTGGAAGAGAAAATAGGAAGAGAGAAACCCAAACTGTAAGATATTTGACTGTTTTTCATAGAATTAATAGCTTATTGTCTTCAGAATACTAATAAACAAGATGATGATCTAACCACTGGTTTCTGAAATTGGTTGACATGGACCCCTTAGGATGAATAGGGCTGGGCTGGGGTTTGAAAAGGGCCCAGGATGGAAAATACATTTGTGAGAGACAGAGGTAAAGGTAAAGGTAAAGGGACCCCTGACCATTGGGTCCAGTCGTGACCGACTCTGGGGTTGCAGCGCTCATCTCGCTTTATTGGCCGAGGGAGCCGGCGTACAGCTTCCGGGTCATGTGGCCAGCATGACTAAGCCGCTTCTGGAGAACCAGAGCAGCGCACAGAAACGCCGTTTACCTTCCCACCGGAGCGGTACCTATTTATCTACTTGCACTTTGACATGCTTTCGAACTGCTAAGTTGGCAGGAGCAGGGACCGAGCAACGGGTGCTCACCCCATCGCGGAGATTCGAATCGCCGACCTTCTGATCGGGAAGCCCTAGGCTCTGTGGTTTAACCTACACTTTAATTAGGAACTGTGATCCTCAGAAATAAAGGCTATGTGCATGGTACAGAGTGTTCCCACTCCCAGTAAGGAACCTTCACAATACAAAACTATTCTCTTCTTCTTTACACATGGTAATTTTTAGTAATGAAGATTGGTGACTGAAAAACGTTGATTACATATTGGTGTTTCTTGACTTTATTTCACTTACATTCCTAAGAATTTGGGTTGGTGCTGATGACAACTTTATAAGCTCAATAAGGGGTCAATGAACACTGAAATCTTGGAAACCCCCAACCCCTACTTCTTGAGGCCAGAAATTACAGGCTGCAGCTGAATCTCCTGACTTGGAACTGACTGTCTTGATCAAAAGGTACCGAAAGTCTGTTAAAAACTCCCCAAAGATTTTGTATTAATCGAATAGTACCAAAGGTATCCTGCAGATTTGAATTAGGAGCAGTTTCATTCACTGAATGGGCTAGAGCATTGCTTTGCATAATTGGGATCTGCAAACTCTGCTTTTCAATTGCTTCTGGAGTAATTATGTAATAGGAGAGGTTGCTGCCATTCTGAGTCCTGACCCCCTTTTTTCCAAGATAACCATAAAGAAACAGCAGTTAAACTATACAGAACTATCTTTCACAGTTTCTGCTGTGAAAATTGTTCAAGGGGCAAGAGCCTCTATGCATCTCCCATTTTCTCTGAGCTGTACAGCATCAGTCCTTTATACTATGTAGTCCCTTGTACTACAGGAATGGGGAAAACTTTTTCAGTCCACATTCCTTTCTGGGCAACCTTCCAAGGGTCTCATATCAGTGGTGGGCAAGACCAGAGCCAAAAGTAGGTGAAGCAATGAATGCAAATATTGTCTCTGTACAGTAAATAATAATAATAATAATAATAATAATAATAATAATAATAATAATTTATTTATACCCAGCCCATGTGCCTGGGTTTTCCAAGCCACTCTGGGCAGCTCCCAACAGAATATAAATATAAATATTAATAATAAGTGATAAAACATCAAACATTATAAGCTTCCCTAAACAGGGCTGCCTTCAGATGTCTTGTAAAAGTCAGATTATTTCCTTGACATCTGATGGGAGGGTGTTCCACAGGGCGGGCACCACTATTGAGAAGGCCCTCTGCCTGGTTCCCTGTACCTTTGCTTCTCACAGTGAGGGAACCGCCAGAAGGCCCTCAGCGTTGGACCTCAATGTCCGGGCTGAATGATGGGGGTGGAGACGCTCCTTCAGGTATACTGGGGTGAGGCCGTTTAGGGATTTAAAGGTCAGCACCAACACTGTGCTCAGAAACATTTCTAGTTTCTACACACACTCATACACCTCTCTCTAGCCTTCATCCTAACAAGCAAGAGGCATTATCAGAGCATATTATTATGACACATTCCAGCCAACCAAAAGAAAAGAAAAGAAAAGAAAACATTCAAGGAGGGTCTGAAGTAGTGCCAGAGAGTGGTATGATCGAGGGAGAGGATGTGTGGCATGTGGAGAGTTTCAAGGATCATTTAAAGAGGCCTCACACATGGACAAGGTGGCAACAAAAGACTGGAGAGGAATGCTACACACCATGGACACCATTTAGTTAGCATGAAGCACTTTTAAATCACTTGAACACCATGAGAGGGGATTAAGCACATGCTTAAATCTCCCATTAACCATACCCCGTGGATTTAGATATGAAACAGCTAGATACTGGCAATGTCATGCTATAAAGAAAAAAACCCCACATGCATCATTTTCATATGTGTGAAGATGTGCCAAGATTGCTAAAGTAAACACATGCAGAATGTTTACCTATTAAGTGCAGATTAATTAAACTCTGTGAGAATTAATTGGTTCTCCACAGTCAGGTTAGGCAACCTTTTAAAGATCACACAGCTTGCACATTTTGGATTTTGAAAAGTGCAGCTCTCCTCATCAGCCAAAGCAAAGATACGATTATGATGATCACCTTCTTTGGAGGAAGCTAATTCTATAGGAGGGGAGCATATGTTTGCAAAGGTTACAAACAAAGGCGAGCAACTGAAGGCGTCTAGTGATATTATAACTGTTTGACTGTTTTGTTTTGTTTCTAGACATCTGCTGAAGAAGAGTGCTGTTTGATCCATGGGTCTTTCTTGTGACAATCAGAAGGTGTCATCCAAAATATAATGCTGTTATACAAAACTATGGTGTGACCACATTTGGAAAACTACGGTATATACAGATCTGGTTGCCGTACCTCAGAAAAGATATCGTAGAGTTGGAAAAGGTTCAGTAAAGGGCAACCAAAATGACTGAGGTGGTGGAGCAACCCCCTTGTAAAGAAAGGTTGCCACATTTGGGATTTATTGGTTTAGAGAAAAGCTGAGAAAGAGACAACATGGTAAAAGTTTATAAAGTATGCATAGCATGGAGAAAGAGGATAGAGTTTATTTTGCCCCTCCCTCTCTCATTACAGTAGAACTCGTGGACATTCAATGAAGCTGAATTTTGGAAGATTCAAGACAGATAAAAGAAAGTACTTCTTCATGAAGTGCATCGTTAAGCTGTGGAACTCAAATCCACAGGGGGCAATGATGGCCACCAACTTAGATGGCTTTAAAAGAGGATTGGTCAAATGCATGCAGGAGAAAGCTAACAATGGCAACTAGCTATATTGGCTATGCTTTGCCTCCACAATTGGGGGAAGTCATGTACTGAATAGCAGTTGCTGAAGAGTACAGAAGGAAATAGTGTTCCTTTTGTCAGATGCTGTTTGAAAGTTCCCCACAGGCATCTACGTTGGCCACTAGATGGGGCTTTCCTTATGTTTTTATGAAATATATTTGATAATTCCCTTTGTCCTTTGACCTTTCCCCTAAGGACCTCAAGAAAACATTATTTTTATTTAAATATGAAGTGCACTTTCATAAAGAATATTGCAAGGTGGCATACAACTTAAAAACACAAAAAATAACAACAAAATAATGTAAAAGCTAATTGGCAAAGAATCTCAAGTTTGAAAGGCTTGTCTGAATAATGCACCTTGCAGTAGACATCGAAAAACAAGTGGATATGACTCCCGTTGAACCTCTATTGGCAAGAAGTTCCACAGGGCATGGCTCATCACACTAAAGGCTTAGTCCTTCGTGAAGGCCAGCCAAACCTCAGGAGAAGGGGGATCACCAAAAGTGCCCCATCCAAAGATCTCAGCAGTTGAGGTGGATCATAAGAAATCAGATGATCATATAATTATATAGCTGGGATGTAGCATAATACAGGATGTAAGAATCACAACTATGCAATTCTTGAAAGTTAACCATCCAACCTTCTCAAAAAACATCAACAACTTCCAATGAAGGAGAGTCCACCACCTTCCGACATGGTCCTCTTCAACTGTCAAAGAGCTCTAGCAAGTTCATCCTAATGTTTTCTCTGAATCTCCTTGTTTTAATTTTAATCCATTAGTTTGCTTTCTACTCTCTGGAGCAGCAGCTCTAAGTCTTCTCTTCTTCAGGCTAAACACACTAACTTCCTCAACTGTTTCCCATAAAACTTGTTTCCCATAAAACTTTATCATCCTGGTTGCTCTCTTGTCTGCACATGTTCCAGCCTTCTTTAACTGTGGTGCCCACAGAACTGGACACAGAACTCAGAACTGATGCCTTTCATTGTACTGAATTTGCAGTTGTGGAAACAATTATTCAGAAATTGGCTTATAGCTAGACCAAAATATGTCAACCCAGAACAGAAATATTGTTTTTCTGGGCCCAGTGCAAACCTATAAACACATCTCTGCTCTTAAAAACATCCAATAACCTCATTGTTGTTTTGAAAAAATGGATAATTGCTTGGCTTCCTTTTTGCTTTATTGAATGTGCATTGTTGAAGTGCCTGGCTGGAAAGGCCATACTACATATTTTGCTCAATGCACAGTGTGCTGTTACATCTCATTTTTATTTTTATTTTTTATTAAATATGTATAATTCCCTATACCCAAGGGTCTCATTTTTTTTCTTAATTATTTCAGAGATATTTGATGTGGCCAAGCCATATGTTGTGGACAACAAATCCCATTGGCTGCCAGCTAACAGTCAGCAGCCAAGGGTTATGGGTGTGGGATTCTACAACATTTGGAGGGTGTGTCACATTGACTGCCTCTGCCTTAAGTACAAATGTGGAAGGACAGTTGTTATAGAGACCTCAGTGCACAGTGGCATGAGACTTGTCCCTTATCTCCTGACCTGTGACATGCCAACAATCTTGCCACCCATAAAGCTCCAAGGAACGTTTTTACTAACCCTGGTAGCCATGATGGTGGCCATTTGGTGGTGATGGCTGTGTGGCTGGAAAGAGAAATGATGAACCTTTCCTCCTGATGCACTGCTGTCCTGATAGTTAACAATCCCTCCCCCCACTTGTTATTTAGTAAGGAAGAAAGGGAGAAATAGCGGTATGGTACGCATTAAGCATAAGCGTGCAGTTTGACCTTGATTTTCTATCCACAGCCAAACATAGCCAGGATTACTGCTGCTTTAGACAGTCAACACAAACACGTTGTTTTGTTTTTTTATCCTTTTGTAATTCAAAACAGTGTTCTGAAACATCTACTTGACATATTCAAAGCCACATATTTCCATACCTCGAGATAGAAGGAGGGAAACTGGATTAATTTATCACTTAAAGGTGAACCTACCTACCTTGCACTATCTGAAACATTATGTGAACCGAATCAGAGCCCCCCATGGAAATCTGCACTTCTCTGAATTTTTCTGTGCCAAGTAATGTGCACCAAAATGATAAACCCTGCATAAAAATGCATATATTAGCAATAATAACAAACAGATGCATTGTATTATTCCAACAGGCTTTTGAGCGCTGACTGATTTTAAGGAAAGGGCTGATGCTGTGTTGTTTCTATTGTAATTATCTGTATGTTTTAATACAGATAATTACAATAAACACACCTACATGTTTTAATTCTTTTTAAAAAAGATTTCTCTCCCCCCCACCCATGTTTTTAGCTGTTCCCATTTTATCTGTAAGCCACCTTGATTCCCTGTGAGGGGAAAGGCAGGAAATAATAATAATAATAATAATAATAATAGCAGAATACTAAGGAGAATGGTTTTGCAAAAGTGTGCATGGTAGGCAAATTTGCATGCAGTGGTACCTTGAGTAACTTCAGGTTACATACGCTTCAGGTTACAGACTCCGCTAACCCAGAAATAGTACCTCAGGTTAAGAACTTTGCTTCAGGTGAGAACAGAAATCGTGTGGTGGCGGTGTGGTGGCAGCGGGAGGCCCCATTAGCTAAAGTGGTGCTTCAGGTTAAGAACAGTTTCAGGTTAAGAACGGATCTCCAGAACAAATTAAGTTCTTAACCCAAGGTACCACTGTATTGGGATAAATGCTGGTGAATTTTCCTGAGGTCTTAAAAAATGGAAACTCATGTAGAAATGTGGAGAAGTGAACTTTAAATTGGAAAAAGGGTGGGGGGGATGGGAAAAAACTGAAATTGACACATTCATCCATGATAGATGTGGCTCACTGTTCAGAATATTGCATTTTCTGTTGCAGCACTTCTTAACTGGCTTCTGCTTCTGCCTGGTTTTAACAAACTTCACTAGATTTTACAAGCCCTGGATATCCCATATAGATGCATTGACAGAGTATACCCTCAATTCTGCCACATAACCCTTTCCCCCATCTCAGTACTGGGCTTGTATCCTGGACCAAGATCCTTGAGTCTAAATAATGTACCCATCTCCCACCCAACCACCATTGCTTGAGTTCTGACCCAAGCCCATCAGAGACATCAACATGCTGATTCTTACAACCGCCAGGGACTTGGGACCCAAGAGTGCAACATTTCTCTGCAGCAAGTCCATTTTATTGATAAAATATAACCATATATCCTTTGAGGGGGCAGGGGAGACAATGGCTTAGTACAGGGTCACAAACAATCAGGGAAGGAGTGTGATACTCGGCAGGCAAACGTCTTGAACTGGCTTCTGTTGGATTGTTTTGTTTATGCTGCAAGAAAGCAGCAGAAGCAGCAGTTGTGGTTGGTTGTGCTGCACTACAGCATAACAGAATCTTTGTTCAGCTCTGCTTGGTGCCATTTAAACATTGTGATTCATTGAATGGGAGGCTGCTTCCTGTAAGGGTGTCTTTTCTCCTGTGTTTACAGGCTAGTGGGGGCAGGCAGTGGGGAAGGAGAGAAAAACCAGCCGCATTGAAAAATAAAAGGGGGGGGGGAATAGAGGAGAGGAAGATTATTAAAGATTAATACAACCTCTGGAAGTTGAAAAAGGTCATTGAACCAAACCATGTCTCTTCCCTGTGCAAAATAACCCTTGGGTATAATAGTGGCAGCAGGCAAAAATAGGGCAAAAATTAGATTTTAATTGATGAAAACCTTTTATGCATCCACTGTTGCAGTTGGAGAATATACTCTTATGATGTGCAATTAAACAAAGCAACTGAAGATACTTTCAGAGTGCTGGAATGGTGTTCCAGTTAGCTTCAGCTCTGCCTTATTGCAGGGGTACCATTTTAGATGGCAGTGGTTGAGATTGGTGGTGGAGTGGGAAAGCATAGCAATATTTCAGTATGAACATAGGGACATGGGAGAAGTTTGATTCAGTTTGCATTTAAAGGTGAATCTTTCTGCTTCTCATGTGTATTTGTTTATTCATTTGGAGTATTTACTTTGACTTCCCCTGGGGATGCCCAAGCATCTGCACACGTAACCTGGTTAGCAGTCTGAGCAGGAACACAGGTCACCCTATAATGGTGAAATGTTTTGCCTTAAATTATTTCTCAGTTTACAAACTTATTTCATTTTATATGCAAATCTGTGTCCTTTTGTCTTCATTTTTGGAT